>NC_050447.1:43401838-43531838 GCF_903995425.1 Onychomys torridus
AACTTCTCTGTTGGGGACAAGCCTCTGCCGGTGCCTCTCGCAGAGTGGGATCCCCATAAGTATCAGGGAATGGCTTGCTTTCTCCATTGGTGGTGAAGGAACTATTCGGGCAGGGGAAGGAAAGCAGGCATGTCTGCTTCTGAGGAACTGAGAAGGGCATCGTGCTCCCTCATCATGTGTATTTTCATGCACTGGAATCCACATGCAGGTTCCATTAAAGAGAAGAGGTGCTGATTCTGAGGTGGCCATTAGCCTTCAGAACATGAGTAGTATTTTCTGTTTTCTTGTATAACGGTCATGGCTTATGCATGTTCAACATGTCCTTATATATTATGACTTTCTGCCTCTCTCTCCAATTCCTGGTCCATTCTGATGTGAACAGCCTACTCCACATACTCCCACTGCCGTAACATGCTCCAGCATGCCTTCCTTGACATGATGGACTGTTTGAAACCATGAGCCTAACAGAATCTTTATTCCCTTGTTGCTGTTAGATACTTTGGTCAAAGGCATAGGAAAGGTAACAAACACAGTGTCCCGCAAGAATCTCATGGCCTAATGTACGTAGAGGGGTCCACAGGAGCCAATAATTAAGTGCATAATCACACCTTAGATTCATGACTGAGTCATGGATGCATGTAAACTTCTGCGTGTCTGAGTGTGGAGGTCAGAAGTCAATATAAAGCATCTTTCTCAATTGCTTTCTATGTGACTGATCAGCATTTTACTGATCAAGCCATGCATCCAGCCCCATGTCTGGTTATTTTTTTAAAAGACACTATTTCTTTTCATATTTTCTTCTTTAAAATATTTAAGCTCATTTAGAGTTTGGGCTAGAACCTTCCTCCATACATGAATGGGGTTTGGACAGTGCTGTTCTGAACTCTAACTTTGTTGCTTGGTGTCAATAAACGTTCCCTTGTGGGCTCGGTGAATTTTTACCTTTTGTTCTATTTTGGTGTTTTTTTGTTTTGTTTTGTTTTGTTTTTTCTCTTAAGCTTAATGTGTCACTTCCTGGGGGTTCTTTGCCAGATAATTGGACCCTTGTGTCTGATCTCTCTGATAACATGCAAAACAGGCAGCAGGTCATTTCATTTGGCCACAGCTTGGGGTACTAGTGTCATTTCTAGGTGCCACCATCTTCTTAATCTTTATGGTCTCCTGAATGATGCTTTCTGGTTCATGGATGTGCGTTTTATCCAGAAACATGCTGACTACATATGAGCACTGCACGTGGCAAGAGTCACATGACTGCCCATAGGCAAACTACACACACCAGCCACACTTGGGTAGAGGAGACTCAAGCAGAGTTTGGTAAGAAAAGATCTTAGGATGTTTCTTGTCTCTCAGGCTCAAAGAACTGGAAAGGAGGTAGAACCTTCGGGAAGTAAGACAGTACAGTAATAAATATCAAGGCTGCAACCTGAAGCCAGGTTTTCTATCCCAGTCCAGAAGTCAAAGAAAATCAGGCAAACTTGGGCTTGAAAACCTCAGGATGTGGCCAGGGCCAGAGGAACTAGCAACAGCCACTTGCTTGTGACCGTCCCAGTGACCTTAGAGACTGAGCTGAACCCTTTGCAGATGGTTTCTTCTTTAACTCCTATTGTGACTAAGCATTCTAAGCAATTCTCTTTCTATGTGTGTGCAGCTGTGTGTGTGTTTGTTCATGTAACTGCAGGTGCATGTGTGTATGCTGGTGCACATGTGTGCATACGTGTAGAGGTCAAAGATCAACCTCAGGTGTCATCCCTCTGGAGAAGTCCACATTATATCTTTGAGGCGGGGTCTCTCACTGGTATGGAACTCGTTAATGAGGACAGCAAATTCCCAAGCATCTGCCTGCCTCCTCTTCCCCAGTGTTGAGATTAAGAGCATTTGCCTACCATTTTTAACATAGGTTCTAGAGATAAAATTCAGGTCCTTTCACTCACAAGGCAAACACTTTAGCACCTGAATCATCTCCCCATTCGTCTGTGGTCACTCCAAGAAGACCTTTCTGAATATTCCACTGGGAGCATGCCTTAAGCCCCACACTGCGAAGACAGAGTCCACTGCCTCATTCACATTTTGACTACCAGTTTCTTCCCTCCCATACTATTCACAGGCTTGCAGAGTCAAGGGGGAGACCTTGAGGAAGGGAAGCTGTGAGAACCAGAATTTGCCTATGACTAATCTTTGATCTTCCATTGAAATTGACTCTTGAGGAAGCTCTTTCAAAAGCCTGACTTTAAGATCAAGTTGTCTTTTTCTACTTCAGTGGGTTTCCCCATGTACCATTGAGAACAAGGCAGTCAAAGGGTCTAGTGGCATCATCTAATGATGAGCATCATTAGAATTTTAAAAAGACACATTCTCCATTGGTGAAATAAATAAGATCCTACCCCAAGTGGCCAAATATAAAGTGGTTGTAAAAAGCCAGATTTTTCCTGAACATCAGCCTCTTATGTATAGATCAACAACCCCCACACACACTTGTGAGATACTGTGATGTTTTCACATAGGTCTAGCATTCCTGCACTTAGACATAGAAATCAGGCAGCTTTCAGTCTCTTCTATCTTCAGTCATCTGGGTCTCTAATCTTGACTCATTGGCTCAGTGACTCTGAGTGAGAGAGAGGTTGTCAGTGTGCCTAGAATACACAGTTTCATAGAAGGGAGTTGAGGACTAGATTACCAGAGACATGGAATGATTACCCAAAAGAGGTCAGAGAAGTGTCTTTGGTGACAATGGGATGGTGGGGGGAGTAGAGAGAAGGGGAGTTTTCAGGGACAAATGGACTAGGGTTGTCCCAGTGGAAAAACCTCTGTGTGACATCTAGATCTTCCCCTTACCTATGGTGCTACACTTTTATTATGTATATAATAATTAAGTTTGCAATTTTATACTAACCTAAAGACCCAATTAAAAAAACAAGAGAAAGAATTAAGTTTCTAGGTTTCAATCAAATTCTTCATCCTGGGACATTAAGGACAGGGTGATAGGGTGGGTGTATTAATTGGAGTTCTTTAGGGGAACAGACTAGTAGAATGAATCTGTCTATCTATCTATCTATCTATCTATCTATCTATCTATCTATCTGTCTGTCTGTCTGTCTGTCTGTCCGTCCGTCCGTCCATCCATCCATCCATCCATCCATCCATCCATCCATCCATCTATCTATCTATCTATCTATCTATCTATCTATCTATCTATCTATCTATCTATCTCTCTATCATCCCCAGTGGCTTACAGGCTGTGGTCCAGCTAGTCTAACAATGGCTAACAGAAGTCTAAGAATCCAGTAGCTGTAGAGTCCATGAGAGTGGATGTCTCAGATGGTCTTCAGTATACACCAGAAGCCTGAAGAAGTAGATTTTAAAGCTAGAGAAGGAAGGGACTTGCCAGTGAGAGTGAGGGCAAGAAGGCAAAGAGCAATAGCTTCCCTTTCACATGTCCTTTACATAGACTACCACCAGAAGATGTGGCCCAGACTAAAGGTGGATCTTCCCACCCCCAAAGATATGGATTACAGGTGCATCTTCCCACCTCAAATGATCTAATTAAGAAAAATCTCTCACAGGTGTACCCAGCCTCCTGGATTTTAGCTAATTCCACATGTAGTCAATTTGAGAACCAAGAATAGTCATAATAGTGGGGGAGTAGAGGGGATGAATTCATATGAATTTATTTATACACTAGGTCACTGAAGAAATATTTATTAAGCAACTACTATTGGAGTCAGGAGTTAGCAGGCATGAAACTGAATCAGATCTGGTCCCTGCTTTGGTGAGAATAGTACAATCTAGTGATGCTCACAAAGGTGTTGTTGGGAGAAAATGGAAATGTCCACAGGAAATTGCAAGGATGACATATGTTCTTTTTGGTCCTCTCAGAGGGACACATTCCTGGAACAGAGCACAGGAGACAGCATCTGGTGGCTCTCAGTGGAAGTGGGTGCTACACTCATGAATTGCAATGATCAGTCACCAGTCTGTCTCTACTACTACGTGGTGAATCCTCCTGAACTAAAAAGACCTCATCAGTGTAACTCCCTGTATAGTCAGTATGGACCAGTAGATCCTCAGCGTCTCATGAGCTTAAAGGGCACAGATTTATTTCACACAAGTTACAGGCAATGAATGAATCTGAGGGTTCTACTCAAGAAGATGCAGCTGGTGAAGCTGTGGCCATTATTTTAAATGTAGAGCTACATTAGCTAGATCCACTATGACAATGGTGGTCTGGAGATCTAGCTGGCATTGACAGTTAGATCTGCCAGACTGGATAGGGTCATACTGTTCCTGGGCATGACTCTCTGAACAAAACAGGGTACATGTTTGAGTTCTCTAGATGTGTGAGGGGTGGGTGGGAAGTAAATGGAGTGAGAGAGGGTTTCCAAAAAGAAACTAAGAAGCCTCTCTTTTGCCTGCTACTTCTATCTTGTTCTTGGTGATCCAAGTACCAAGCATGACAATTCCCACAGAGACATATGGACATCTTAGCATATGACCAATCAGGCAGTTGGATGGGGTGGGGAGACACTGCTGTCTCTGTATTAGGGTATGGAGGCAATTGGAATCACCTTAAGCTTCATGAGACTCTGCTTTCCCTCCTATCAAATAGGATTAAAGGGATCCCTCTCCTTCGTCTGCGTTTTGCTGAGATGGAAGGAGGAGGATTTGTTATGGGAGTATGGCATTTAGTGGTCTGAAGGTATTGGTGATGAGTCCAAGAACACAATGGCGTGGAGAGATTTCCTGAGTGACAGTTAGACAAGGTCAGGTAGAGGGCATTCTCCCACCTGCCCATTTTCAGGAAGCTGGAGTGTGGGCAGGGGGTACACTTTTCTGGCTCTGCAGCTTGTAATGCTTCCTAGATGGTGCCTCCGTTACCAGCCATGCTGCTCTGCTGGTGCCACGCTGCAGTCTCTTCTTGAAGAGAGCTGGGTCTTTCAACTCTCATCTGACATCTTGACTATTCTGACCCAGACAATAAATCCCAGAGAAAACAGAGTGGCCACTAGTGGATATGCCAGCCTAGGTATGGTCTTTCTGTTCCTGGATGTGATTCACTGAACAAAACAAGGTGGTACATGTGAGGTTTGAGTTCTCTAGATGTATGAGGAGTGGGTAGGCAGTGAATGGAGTGAGAGGGTTTCCAAAAAGAGACTCATAGACTAAAACTATTGCACACATGCTCATGGACCATAGAGTTTGGGCATGAGCTGCCTAGGCAGGGGCAGACTTTAAGTCCCATCACTCTGGTGAGTTGTGGGTTCCTTCCCCATGTCAGGGGATAGTGTGGCCATCTGGGCCTGGGGTTGGAGCCTGAGTTTGAAAGGAACTTTTCTCTGGATCCAGAATCTTCCACCATCTACTTCATGATTCTGAGCCTTTCAGAATTCCCCTCAACCTAAAACTTATCATTGGTGGAGTGGGAAGAACAGCACGGGCATCAGCCCCATGAGATAATTCAGAAAGCAAATGCGTCTAGCTGACGTAGAAAGCAAATCCTGCACAGGGCCAGAACCAACACGGGTCAGTAAGTGGCCAGCCCCTTGTCTGCACAGGTAGCATGGAATCAGAGTAGGATAAGCATAAAGATGACTCCGTTAAAGGAACAACACGGCAGAGGAAACCAAGATACCTGGGATAGTACATGACGTGTGCTCTCAGCTGGAGGAAAGCAAGCTGCGCAAGAGCCTTGGCTATAGGGAACCCAGTGAGGGCAGGCCTGGGTGTTAAAGGATCACCGGCAGTAGAAATGAAGCCCCTGTGATGCTCTGTCACCCCCTGTGGCAGTCTCTCTTTCATCTCACCCTTCTCCAAATGCAGAGTATCACCAGGCTTCTCTAGGCTGGGGTTCTTCCTCTGCTACTGACCAACCACATGTGCTTGGGTGGTTTTCACCCTTCTCTCCCTAATAAACAGGAGCCAACTGGGCCTTCTTCGGACCGTGAGACTTAAAAGTGATAAAACATCCTTGAAGCATTTGGTTGCTACACACACACACACACACACACACACACACACACACACACACACACACACATGTTTCTGTCTTTTCCTGCCCAAATCTCTATGAAAAGTCTCTTTAATTTCTTCTCATTGTAGGGTGTATCACTAGTTTGGATCCTTCGTCTCAAGTGCCTATTGCCACTGCTCGCTGCCCAAATTGTCCTAGGGCTTGCCTTCCAGTATAGAATCAGAACTCAGAATGGAACAGGAGACGGGAGCATGGCTGGGACTGTTCAGTAATGACCTCCAACACTGGTGGCCCAGTGATTCTTGGCACCTGAGGGAGTCTCACCTCTTCCTCCTCTCACTCCCCATACTCAACTGCTCAAACTTGATTGGGTCTTGTGTTTACAGACGGAGTGCTATGGCACAGAGCCCTTCTCAGGGACCCCAAACAGTTCCCATGGGCGGTCTCATTTCCTGTTTCTCTCTTCCTGGTAAGTGGCGATCAAAGTGAGACAGTACCCCAGTTTGGTTACTAGCCTTTCTTTGTTTTCTCCCCTCCTCATCTAAGATCAAGTTGTGATGAATGACAGGTCCCCCCCACCCTGCAGAAATAAGGTCATGGGGGAGAATATGGCCATTCTGAAACCCCAGTGAACTTCAGGGGCCAGAATGGAATGAGAATCATTCTAGTTTTGCCTCATCTTCCTTCTCTGTGGCCTGCGACTTGAAGGCTGGGGGCTGTCCCTGCCTCTCAGACTTCCTTTCATGCAAATTGTCCCTATAGGGTGTGGGGCAGCCACATAAGAAGGGAAGTGGAGAGATGTGACCACCTCAGACCTCCATGGACCTACTTTCTATTTTGTAAGGCAACCTCTGACGAAGTTCTGCTTGAGCCGATTGGCTGAACTGAGGGCTTGCCGGCTTCTAGTACAATCTTAAATCCAGAAATGAGAGTTGGGAGAGAGACCCAACATCATCAATTGTCTTAAATGCAGAGAAAACACACAGCTGTGAGGGGCTCGTGGATTCCTACCACCCACATACATATGCGGGAGGAGCCCAAGCTTCCAGGCCACTTCTCTCCATTGTTGGGAATCACTGGGGGCTCAAAGCCACAGAAATATGGAGACCAGGGCATCACTGAACAGTCAGGCTAGAGGAACTAAAGGAAGCCCTTGACAAGAAGGGCTCTTCCTTAGCCAGATCACACCACGTGCCCTTGAGGGATCCAAGGGACTTTTCCCCTTGTTCATCCCAGTTGGCAAGCAAGGGTGTGTGTGACATAGTTCTTGAGAGCAAGGTGTACCAGAGCAGGCCTGCTGGCCACGAGGTCTCCTTAGGGCAGAGAAGGCAGTACAGGACTGAACCACAGCGGAGGAAGAGCTAGGAGTGCTAGCTTCTGCTCTGAGTCGTAAGGCCTTGGGGCCCTCCGTGCCCACCTTGGAGTTTTAATTTTGTTTTCTAAAAACAAAAGGGACCTCACTTTACCATCACTCCAGCCCTACTGTTTTGTAGACAAACCCCAGAGGGAAGGGTTTTACTCCAGTCCTTCCATTGTTTCAGGTAGGAGCTGGTTTCTCCTGGGTGAGATTCCAAATTTAGGTGCAGGATGCATGGGTGATAAAGGAAAGAGAAACGTGGAGGATGTTCTCAGTGACTTAGAAGGAGACCTTCTTCTGCCCTTTGTTAGTGACCCCAGAGAGTGTGACTGGGAAGGTTCTAGATCAGTCCCACCACCCCTAGCAGCTCCCCCCTCACACACACACACACACACACACACACACACACACACACACACACACACATGTCTAAGTGCCATTGATGGGGTGTGGTGGGGAAACCTTTATAAGGTCCTCATGGAGGACAAGACAAAGATAATAATTGATTGCCTAAGCTGGGAACTTCCTTGTTAGGGATTCGTTGATGGTTTCTCATTGTTAAAAACACATGTCTAGTTGGAGGCTAAGAGCAGGAGGTTAATGGTCTCTGACTGGTTAAGCCTCAGTTTTGTTCACCTGCCTGCATTGAGTGGGGGATGGGCAATGAAGTAAAAATCCTATCAGAGCCCCAGATCTCTGCTTCTCAGTTTAGAAATAGGGACGTAGAGACTTCAGAAGACCTAGAGTCTCACTAGCTGTTGTTCCATGAGATTTTTAAGACACAGAAATTCCTTCAAATCTCAGCAAATGTAAGCAAGGCAGTCTGGTGTAAGAGAAGAAGTGTCCAGTAACCCAGGACTTGTCAGGGAACAACTCCTTTAGCTGCAAATGTGAAAATTAAGTTGCCTTCTCCTCATAGTCTTCTGCTGTCCCTAACTAGGTAGATGTCAGCAATGCTCACAGCCTGAATAACTACAGCATTAAAATGATATCCAATTGTGGCTTTTCTCACTCATATACTGGCCTGCTGATGTTGATCAAAATGCATAATCAATATTGATAAAAGCCCATCAATAAATATACCTCTTGCTGGTTAAGGTCAGTAAGTCTTTTGTAATCATGCCAATGAAGCTGTGGGGACATCTTTGGGGAACTGGCTTGAAATGTCTATCCAACATTCTTCCTTAAACTAATGTGACTAAGTATTTACTTTCACAATGTTGTCCACAATGGGGGTAAGGAGCTTTCAGGGAGATGCAGAAAAAAAAAAAAAAAAAAAAAAAAAAAAAAAAAAAGATGGCTAGTCACAGAACTGTTTTGCAAGCAAGTTCCATGGAGGTGACCAGGATGTCACCATCACCTGTGAGATGGAGAGACAGGGTCCACTCACCCCCTTCAGCCTTCCTCACAGACTGCAAGAGGAAAATAAGGGTCCCCATGGGATGTGAAACCAAGGAAAGATTTTTTTTCTGCCTTTCAGTGGCCTCCTGATTCTCCAAGACAGGTCTTTCCAGTCAAACAAGGGAGACTTGTTCTCCCAGACAGGGGACACGTGTGAGCCGGTGTTGGAGAGAGTGTTTAATGGGGTAAAAGAAAACATTTTTGAGTGAGCAGCAGGCAGGGCCCCACCAGGGCGTCTCTGATGACAGATGTTCATCTTGATGTGGCCTGTGGGGCTCCTCTGAACTCGCCCAGGGACAGAGGCGTTGAGCAGCACAGTGTGCGTTTGTAGGTGTTTCTCTACAGCAAACACTAGGCGGGAAGCAAAGAAGCCCAAACCACTTCAAGTGGATTCTGATTCTAAAAGGCGCCACATGAAACAGGGCAGAAACCTAAGTCCCCTTGAGTCCCAGCCCAAGAGTAACAGGCAGAGAATGGGAGTGTCACCCAGCTCCCTGCAACCCACTCCCTGAGGCCTGGTGCATGCATTTCCATTGCCAAGTGCATCTGTGGAGGGAGGCACTCAGCACACCACCTTGATAAGGACCAGACCACAGCACTGTTCCAAGTAGGACATCTGTCATTGGCAACCACATGGCCTCATCTACCACAAAACTTCCGGAGTTTGGGGTAGACATGGGAAGGTTATAGTGTCAGGAGAGGAGAGCCCCAAATACACCAAAACCTATGGCTTAGAGTTAAATTAGTCATCTATTCCTCCAAATGGTGTATCATTCATTCACTCACTTTGTGTGTGTGTGTGTGTGTGTGTGTGTGTGTGTGTGAGTGAGAGAGAGAGAGAGAGAGAGAGAGAGAGAGAGAGAGAGAGAGAGAGAGACTGAGTTCTCATGTAACCAAGGCTGCCTTTGAAATCACTCTGTAGCTAGTGATGGGCTTGATCTGATCCGCCTGTCTCAGGCTCCTGAGTGCTAGGATTACCAGCATGTGCCATCATACCCAGCTTCTAATTTTAACATGCTAACCATAACTCATCTAAAATCCCATAAAAAGAGGACTCTTCACATCACATAGTTTTTTTTTTTGTTGTTGTTGTTGTTTGTTTTGTTTGTTTGTTTTTCTACATTCTGGGTCATTACTTGCTGTTTCCCTCTGGCTCCCTTCCTTGGGCCTTGATGTTAATTGGCCAACTCCTGACAATTGATTATTGGCTTGTTGACTTCCTGCCAATGTCTGATCAGAGGTTCTAAGCTTTGATGATTTGGGGCCTCCCTTTCCTCCTGCATTTTATGTAAGCCAAAATATTTCAAAGGCCTAAATCAACAAACACAACAGATTCTAAATTTGAGCCTTCTGGATTTACTGGCAGTAAAATGTGAAAATTTACCCCAGGTAAACTCTTGTATGCTGATGTTGCTTTGAGAGGAGGCTGATATGAGATATAATTAGTTGGACGTTCAGGTCTCCAAACCCTCTTCTCAACTCCTTAGGAACTTGCTACGGTCTTAACCCCAACTGGGGTACAATGCAACCTGTTGGCTCCTGCAAAGACCCCAGAATCTATCAACACAGTTCTGGGAAAGGCAAGAGACATGCTGGCCTTCTCATTCTGGACATGGGACTCTGCTCCAGGCTTCTCTGGTCAGAGGTCCTATTGCTGCTAAAACCAACCAAAACAAACTTGGTGGCCCAAAAGGATACAACTTAATACTTTGCAGTGTGTGTGTGTGTGTGTGTGTGTGTGTGTGTGTGTGTGTGTGTGTATGTGTGTGTGTGTGTGTGTTGCCCATGGATGCAGGTACATGTGGAGACCAGAGGTCAATGTCTATTCTTCTTCATCTCTCTTTTGAGACAGCATTTCTCACAGAACCTAATGCTCACCATTGTCTAAACTGGCCACTGAGCACTAGGGATCCAAGTGTTTCTGCCTTTCTCCTGTGGTAGAGTTACAGCCACTACACCCAGATTGTTACATGGATTTGGGGGATCCAAATTAGGTCTTCATGCTTGTGCAGCAGGCATTTTACCCACTGGGCCATCTCCTTAGCCCTACTTTATATGTTTGGAAGTCTGAAGCTCTGACTGGGTGTCACTGGCCTGAATTGATGTGCAAGCAGATACTCCTTTCCAATACACTTGTGAAGTGCAGTGGCTCCATGTGGCCCTCAAGTTCAGGAGTTATGGGCTAAATCCTCAGTGCAACAGGGTTAGGAACTAGGATCCAATGGGAGGCAATTAGATCATGAAGACTTTGTTCTTTGGGGTGTTTAAGGGTGTTATCACAGGACTGTGCTAGTCACCTCATGAGTGGATCTATTATGAATATAGATTTAGTACCCCATTTCTCTATTTCTCTCTATATTTCTTCCCCCTTCTCTCTCCTCTTTTCCCTCTTTTTCCTTTGAGATTTTATCATAAGAAAGCCCTACACAGATGTGAGCTCCTTCTGTGGTTGTCATGGACAATCCAGGCTTTTAGTAACCTGCACCATTGCCAAGCCTGGCTTCTCTTCTGCTTTTTTGACTTGAGAGATACGGTCAATGAATGCATAAGCTGATTTTAAAATTTCCATCTTTGATAGGAAGACAAAGAGGGAACTACGGTGAAGAGTTGAAACACAGGCTGGTTTGGAAAACCCTGTCTTGGCTAAAGAACAAATCTGAAATGGGCCACAACTCACCCCCTACTTGCTTTTGGAATATGTGTACCATCCTGCAAGTCCTGTCACCATGTGCATTTAGGGACTTTTTATATAGCAGGTCCCTGACCCTTTGGACTGATCTAAATGAGTGTTTCAAGTAGGCCTCCTTGGGATTTGGGGGCCTGACCGCAGATGCGTCATCTGAGAAAGCAAGGTTATGAAAGGAGCTAATGTTTACCCACCATTCTAGGGCCACCATTTCTCCGTCTTTCTGTCTCTTGACTATTTCCCTGGGGAGAAGTCTATATTACACAAGCTGAAGGAAGCTTGGGAAAGCATCAAAAAGCACAAATGTGCATGTACTGTAAAGGAATTTTTTAAGAAGTTTGGATGCAACCCAAACCAATGTTGGGTATGTCCAAGTGGAGGGCATGATTCTAATACAGAACAATTCCCAACTTGCCTATCTATTCCAGCAGAGGGCGCTGCTCTGTGCTCATGGTCCTAGGTCCCAATCTTGTGCCTTGAGGAATAAGAGTCACTGTGGCTGTGACAGCAACACTGGGACAAAGGGGTAAAGCTTCTTAATACTTTCCTAGGGTCAATAAATAAGCACACACAGGGGTGCTCAAAATACCAGGAACTTAGTCTTCCACATTTCTGAGGCCAGATATCTGAACTCAAGAGGACTCCAGTAAGGAATCCATTGTCACCTCTTCCAGCTTGTGGTAATAACCAGTGGTCTTCAGAATGCTTTGATTTCTGATTGCATCACTTTAGAGTTAAACCTCCTGTGTCATTTTACCTTCTAAGACCAGAACTATTATTCTTGTCTCTACTAATACAGGGGGTGGAGGGGGTGCACGGTACCTTCTAGGGAGATAAATGGTGATGCTTTTAGAAACTGTACAGCCACTACTAAGTCAATTGCTCTTTGCTGTATGACCAGGTGGGAATGATCTAACACCTCTGTGCCTCCATGTTACGGTCTGTGAAATTGAGGATGACATTTTTGTCAATTGACCTATGCACATAAATGTGACCATTACTTAAACCAACAATTGGGAAATGGGCTAGATGAGACATTCTACCGTGTTTCTGTGGTAAGAGGGAAAAAACACTTGTGGATCACTTGGGAGTGGCATTTGCTAAGAACACAGACCCCTAAACTCTGTCTACAGGACAGAACTAGGAGAAGTGTATTCTCATCTTGGTCTTGAGTGCAGCCTAGGCTTGGAAGCCTTGGGAAGCTGCAGCCCCAAGCAAAGGTAAGTCCCTTTCTATTTACAGGACAGGAAAGAGCTAATTGGGACGGAGCAGAGTGGTCCTGATGCTGCTCATTTCAAGTTCAGAGGCAAAAGCGAGAAAGGAGGGTGCCAGATGACAGCCATCCTTGGTAGAGAGGACAGAGCCAGGACAGGAGACTTCAGCCATCTTTTAGGTGCATGTTTGTGGTCCTTTTGTTACATCCCTGACACTAAACACCATTCATTCAAAACTGCAGGGTTTTTTTTTGTTTTTTTGGATTTTTGTTTTTTTTAAATCAATGCTAACTTCCTTCAGGAAGTGAAACCTTTATGCTTTGAAAGGAAAAGAAACAAACAAAAGCTCTTTCCAAGATTTTCCTTTGCAAAGCCTCTGGCTTGAGTTTCCATCAATTCATTCTTTCCCCTAAGCACCATCATGCAGCCTTCTGTTCAAAACTGAGAGGCCCTTGACTTTCAAACTCCTTTGGAAGCAAGGTGTCTCCTTCAAGTGTGCTTTTTCCTTAGAGTGGAGGCCATGGAGGGCTTGGGGATTTGTGGGTAGGAGGAACTCGACATTTCAGAAATTAAGCTTTGCACGCTGTGCCATTTGTGCATTCAGGAAACCCTCCGAACTACCCGAACAAGGAGGCACGCTGTGGCCTCATGCCTTCCTGCCTGCCACCTGCCCCAAGTGTCTGCCATTAGCAACTCTGTGTCTCAGGACCAACGCCTTGAAAGTGTATGTAGAAATGAACAGAGACCATAGGACTCTTCTTACCTGGGAATGAGACCACAAGGAAGCAGCAAGCTGGAGCAGGAAGGATCTGAAATATTGGGTCCTCTCCCATTCCCCAGAAATGGATGAATATAGGATATAGAATGCTTTTTATTTTCAGGGCTATATGCTGAAAATCAGAATATATTTTATACTTAATTCTTATGTCTAACTTGGTCTCTGGGGTTCTAATAGCTGTATTAATATATATTCTTGGTATTTGGGGGACAGGGTCATTCTATGTAGATCAGGCTAGCCTCCAATGTGCAGCTATTCTCTTGTCTCTGCCTCCTAAGTTGTGGGGTTAGAGGAGTGTGCCACCATAGCTGCCTATATCAGCCTCTTAAACACAGGAGCCAGCACATAAGAAACTGGTAGAGTTAAGGACTGTTGTCTCTCCCTTTTCTCAGGCTCACCCTTATATCCACAGAGAGGTTGCTGTTCACCCTCCTTCTTTCATTCCTTCTCTCCTTCCTTCCTTTCTTCCTTCCTTCCTTCCTTCCTTCCTTCCTTCCTCTCTTTCTTTTTTTCCTTCTATTTTTTTTTGGGGGGGGGGGGTTCGAGACAGGGTTTCTCCGCGTAGTTTTGGTGCCTGTCCTAGAACTCTCTTGGTAGTCTAGGCTGGCCTCGAACTCACAGAGATCCATCTGGCTCTGCCTCCCGAGTGCTGGGATTAAAGGCGTGCGCCACCACTGCCAGGCCCTTCCTTTCTTTCTTTTTTTTTCTTTCTTTCTTTTTTTTTTGTCTATGTTACTCTGTCTCCTTGAGCCCCATTATCCTCTTGAGAAATTCAAGAATGAAAGCCATGCCCACCGACCTCAGGTAGAAGAAAATGGGACTATTACTGCACAGCAGCACCTCTGCTGGAGAGGCACATGTGTAGAGAGCAGTGTCTCTTCTAAGAACATATTCTAGGGATTTGCTTTTTGACTAGCTGAGGGGAGTAGAGCCAGGGGCCAGAGGGGCCATAGGTACCCACTGTAGGTGGAGCCTTGGAGTGCAGGGCATGGGGAGGAATATTCCAGAAGGGACCCTCTAGGGTAGCTCAGCCCTGGTTGTCAGGAGTCTCTTGGAGGTGAGGTTAGACAGGTTCTGTCCCCTGTCCCCACAGCCCCACCACAGCATAGCTTCTTTGGTCTTCACCACTCACCTCTGTCTCTGACATCATCATCACATGGCTCTCTCAGTATCTCTGTTCTTAGAAGGGCTCTGGTCATTTTGCACCCAGAACCCCCATGAAGACCTGGCTTTTGTTGAGCAGAATGTGGGACAATATGGGGGAATTCCAGCTCGTTCTTCATGCAAAGGCCACCTAAATCACAGTGATTTGGAAAATGTCCTAAATAAAGGGCTGACTCAGGATGACACAGGAGCCCTAGGGGTAGGGTCAGAGACCTGGCTGTGAAGCATGGGTTCTACAGAACCTGTCTCCCTTCCACCGTCCAGTAGTTCTTCTGAAGATGATGATGTGATGCTGCTGGTTAGTGAGGTGACAGGAAGACCCCAAGCCATGTCCTAAGCTGCTCTGCTAACTCACAGTGATTTTTGGTTTTCATTAATAAGGGAAAAAAATTACATTGAAGAAAATCCAGAAAAGGTTAACTAGCTGACTAAGTATGTGCAACCTTCCATCCTGCAAGTCAATCGCTCCATAAATGATATTCTACATTTGTGTTCAAATTGCATATTTTAATTTTTTGTTAGGACAGTTTCATACATGTATATTATTGTATTTTTTTGCATTCACCTCCTATTCTCTCTCTCTCTCTCTCTCTCTCTCTCTCTCTATATATATATATATATATATATATATATGTGTGTGTGTGTGTGTGTGTGTGTGTGTGTGTGTGTGTGTGTATGTTCATGTGCATGTATACATATATCCCAATGTAGATAGATAGATAGATAGATAGATAGATAGATAGATAGATAGAGATAGATAAATAGATGATAGGCTGTTGTATAAAATTATCTTATGAGCCAAACTACCATGACTTTAGGAATTCAGCTGGGCCTGCTCAAAAGAGATCATCACAGGGCTGGAGAGATGGCTTAGCAGTTAAGAGCACTGGCCGCTCTTCCTGAAGCCCTGGGTTCAATTCCCAGCACCCACATGGCAACTCACACCTGTCTGTAACTACAGTTCCAGGGGATCAAACAACCTTACATACATGCAGGCAAAACATCAATGTACATTAAATCAAAATAAATTATTAAATAAAAGCTATCACCACAGCTGGGCTGATTGACTGTTGATGTCCCCTCTTAGAAGAAGGGGCTGGTGAAGGTCTTGAGACCCTCCCCTGAGTATCCAGCCATTCCTCTCAGCTAACTTTATGCAATTCTTCCCTAATTGCATGCAATCCCCTGGAGAGGCTACAGGATATAGTCTGGGAGGACTGAAGGAAGGGTGCTCCATTCACACAGCCATGGGGAAGCCATGCTGGGTGCAGACCTTCCAGGGTGACTGTTTTATGGTCACCATCCCCCTCCTCATGCTCTGTAAGTACCCCTAGTAAACTCACCGGTTCCCTATTGTGACCTCTGGCAGAATGGAGCTTTGCTTTGTTACTGGGACCTTGTGAAAAGTATGTGAGGTACCTCTTTCTTTTTCTTTTCTTACTTCCCCTCCCCTTCTTATTAGCCTCCTTCCTCTCCCTGAGGAGTATCCTGCTATTTTTATTTAAGTCGGGATTCCAAATGTGAGAAATAAAAAGGAAATATTCATCTTTCTGAGTCTGGCTTAAAGTAGAACTTTTCTGAGCAGTCTCATTTTGAATCCTTCTGGAGGAAAGGTCTATGGCAACTTCAGAGGGTCAAAAGGACTTTGCAGTTTAGATTTAGACAAGTTGTACATCAAAGTAAGAAACGATTGAAAAACAACCACGTTAACAAATCTGTTTCCATCAATCTGGAAGGCAGGCTCACATTCTAAAAGTTTTGGTATCTCAGAGGCTTTACAAGCAAATCAAGAAACATGGTCCAGCTTGGGACCAATTACCATCTTAGTCACTTTTCTATTGTTGGGGCAAGACACCGGTGAGTGACAAGACAGTGGTAACCTATAAAAGAATTGATTTAGTGTTCATAGTTTCAGAGGGTTAGAGTCCATGACCATCACAGGGAGCAGGGCAGCAGGCAGGCAGGCATGGAGCTGCGGCAGCAGCTGAGATCTTATATCTTAATCCACAAGCAGGAGGCAGAGTGAGCTAGCTGGGAAAGGTGTGGCTTTTGAAACCCCAAAGCTCACCCTTAGTGATACACCTCTTCCAACAAGGCCATACCTCCTAATCATTCCCTAACAGTTCTATCAACTGGGAACCAAGCATTCAAGCATTGGCGTTCAGAGGCCAATCTCATTCCAACTTGCACACCACCTAAGCCCATTCTCCCACAATGAGGAGCTTTGCGTATTCCACTGTGAGGGGTGTAATGGTTAATCTTCATTGTCAAGTCGACTAGATTTGGACTTACTTCTGGTTCTAGAAAGGTTTCAATGAAGAAGGGAAAGTACCACCTCATGGGCTGAGGTCCTCTAGTGAATAAAAAGGGAGAAGTGAACTGAACATTGGCTTCATCTCTGCTTCCTGAACGCTAAGGCAGTGGAACCAGCTGCCTTCTATTCCATCCACCATGCCTTCCCTGACATGACTGACTGTGCCTTCAGACTGTGAGCTAAAATAGACCCTTCTTTCCCTAAGCTGGCTTTGTCAGAGCAATAAGAAAGGTAATGGATACAAAGGGTCTAACATATCCATCTTATCATGACAAAGTATCGTGTGCATGCTATATTAATTTACAGGGGGCTGCTGAATGAAGTACTACAAGCTGAGTGCTAAAGCAATAGGAATGTGACTCCTCTCAGTCTCCAAGAATAGAAGACTAGATCAAGGTGTCTGTAGGGCCCCACTTCCATTACAACCTCCAGAGAGTTCCTCCCTTCTTCAAACTTGAGGGGTAGTTGACAATCTTTGGCACACTTGGGTCTGTGGCTCATTGTCTCAATCTTTGTGTTTGACTTCTTATGGCTGCCATTACTTCTTGCATCCACAGCCCTGTGTCTCTTTTCCTATAAGGACACTAGTCATTGAATTCGTAGCTCACACACACCCAATATGGCCTCATTTTAACTTAACTAATCATAGCTGAAAAGGCTCTTTCCAACTAAAGCCCATTCTGAGTTTCTAGGTGGATATGAATTTGCAAGGACAGTCTTTAACCCCCAAGATGTGACACCATTCCAGTCCGAGTGTCCAGCTTTGTCCATGGCATTCTCCCTATTAGAGTCTGTGACCCATGGCCACCTCTGAGCCCAGAGCTGTGCACACACTGCAGGCTATTCTTAGAATTGACATGGGAAAGAGAAAGTCAAGTTCCTGACTACACAAAGTACAGCCCAGAAGATGACCTGGTTAGGTATGTCTTAGTGCAGCAGTTCTCAACCTGTGTGTCATGATCCTTTGGGGGTCACATATCAGATAGATATTTGCATTATGATTCATAACAATAGTAAAATTATGGTTATGAAGTAGCAATGAAATAATTTTATGATTGGGGAGCACCCCAACACGAGGAACTGTATTAAGGGGTTTCAGAATTAGGAAGATTGAGAATCATTGGTCTTAGTGGCTCCATGGATGGTAGGGCCAGAAAGAGTTATTGAGAGGCACCTAGAGATGCAGCCTTCAGGACAAGGGTATAGGTGGTGACATCAAAAGTGGACCAGGGAATAGAGACCAGGGAAAGGAAGGGCCTGACCAAGTAAGGATAAGAACAGTGACATGAATTTCCAGTAAAAACAAAACAAACAAACACAAACCCCTCTACTGATACAGTAACAGGAACCATGAATGGAGTGTTCCTATCTTACAAATAAGCTTTCAACATGATTGATAGACAGAAGCAGGAAGCATTCTGAGGCAGCCCACAAGCATCTTCTTGATTTGCAGTGCAGCTAGAATGGGGAGCTAATGACAGTAGAAGAAATTAATGAAAATAAACACAGTAGGGTTGACAGTGAAAGAGGAATTCTTCCTTCTGGAATGAAGTTGGTGCTTGGGGGATTTGTAATGGTTTGTAAGCTTGATGCTTCTGCAGGAAGCTTAGAAAGGTTGTGTAGTCTTGAGCTGTTGGGGAGACCCTGGGGTCTCATTTCCCAGCAGGCACTCTTAGCCTTCTCTAAACTCTTAGCCATGTCTTTTGAAATAGACCCATGTCCACAGAAACCTTATTATATTAAAATACCAGCAGGCTTTTGTCCCACCCTCCTGAGCAGCCTGTAATCATTGTGTGGCTGATGTAGGGGATGAAAGGGTGCCCTCAGTTTCAGGGCAAGACTCTGGATTATGATCATACCCCTGAGTTCCCTGGTACATATGACTATGATTCAGAAGAACCCACCTGTCTGTCTAGTTCCTTTCCTGGCTCAGCCCACCTTTGTCACCCACCTGACAGCACCACTTACCTAAATCCAGTTACAGGGGGCTTCCCTGAGACCAGGAGTCTGATTCCTGGGCATTGATGCTGAGTGGTGTTGGGTAGCAATTGAATCAGAAATAAGTTTGTTTGTTTGTGTAAAAAGAGTGTCTCATATATCCAAGCCTGATCTCCAAATTACCACATAGCCAAGGATGAATTTGGATTTCTGATCCTCCTGCCTCTACCACCTGAATGTAGGAATGTGCCACCATCACTGGTTTTATGTGCTGCTTGGGTTGAATCCAGAGCTCAATGTGTGCACTTTATCAACTAAACTACATGGTCAAGTCTTAGGCTGAAATAGTCTATGATTCCTCTCTGCCATTGTCATACCAGTCTGGCTGTCCTCATCCCACCATGTAGAGAACTGTGTGTGTGTCCCAGAATAGCACAACAGGGAGAGCAGAAAGGAAGAAGATAAGAAGGGAGAGAAATTAAAGAGTCGGGTCAGATGAAGGAAGAGTGAGATGGGTAGGGGATATGTGTTGTCCAGGGTGATAGGAAAGAAGAACTGAGAGATGGAGGCGGGGAGGCTTTCAGGATGTGTATGCGTGTGTTTACATGGCGTTTGGAAGTTGAAAGGAAAGATAGAGGGGGGTCAGCTAAGCAAAGGGTATTAGGTAAAAATAGCCAATAATCTCAATACAAAGTGCTGATGAGACACTGGGGGAGAAGAAAGGAAGCCTCTGAGGAGAGGTGAAAATATAATCCAACGTTTAATGGGGAGCAGGAGAGGTATAGCAAATAAAGAGAGCCACGGGACACTTAACCCCGACTCTTCAAAGTAATCCTTGCTTTGTACAACTAACTGTATCCTCAGAAAGATGTTTGAGCACTGTTGTTTATACACCAAATCCCACCGTAAGCACAGTGAGATGCCAGCTCCTGGGGAAAAATGTCTTAGGCGAACCCTCTGCAATCCTTTGCCCTAAATGCAGTGCACACTGGGCCCCAGTGTGCTCGGTAGAGCTAGCTTTGTACTTTTCTGTCTATGACAAGCAAGGACTGTACCCAGGAAGCTAATCCGCAATCTCTCTTCAGGACAGCTGCATATGGGATAAGCCACGAGGAGTCGTGGAGCCCAGGGACTGTCTGGTAAATCACAAGCCAAAGGGGAAGAATGGAGACGACACCTTCTTGGAATACTGGGATGAGTGTACTCTGCCACTGAGATCAGTGAGTTTGTGCCTTCTCTGGGGACATCTATCTTTACTACATGGTGAAGAGACTGTGGGTGAGCTTTGTAAGTACTATGGTGCAGACAATGGGGAAATGTCTTCTAGAGGTTGTGAATCTGAGAAGAGCTTGGGAGACCGCCCCTTCTCTTAACTTTGAGATCAGAGAAAAATTACAACTGTGTTGGGCTGTCCTGGAGAATCCAGGACTTGGTCGCTAGAGTCCCTCCCTCCAGAAGCTCGTTAATGATGTCACTGAAGGACATTTGAACTGAGAGGATCTTGGACATGTGAAAATCCAGCCACCAAATATTTGTAATTGCTCCAAAATTAGACTCCAGGGGCCATGGTAACAGGATAAAATTACTCTCTTTAGCCAACGACGACCTTTGCTATGACTGAGAAGCTTGTTGGAAACTTCACGGCTTCAGTCACTTTGTCATATAATCCTTACCCTCAGAAGTCTAAGTGGGGCAGTGGCTTACAGAGCCATAGCACCACAGCCTTGTTAAGTCTGCCCTGCTTTTCTGGATTACTCAGAAAAACATAACTTTTCCTTTTCTTCTGTCTCTAAGCATACATTTAAAAAAAAAAACCCTTGGGGTTTTCACACACTCTCTCTCCCTGACTCGCTCTTCCTTGTCATGTGACTACTTGTCCACCATGTGGCTGACCTCTATGCCAGTTCAAATTCCCAATGTAGAATTGACAGGTGTTTTGTGAGGGGTGTGTGTGTGTGTGTGTGTGTGTGTGTGTGTGTGTGTGTGTGTGTGCGCGCACAGGCTAGTGTATCCTTCAGGAGCAGTGTTTTATTCTCTGAGGAGAAAGAAGGTATATAGAATCACAGTGTGGGTCTCTGGGCTGTCAGCTAAGCTCACTAATGCATTCAGAGACTTCTTCTTTCTCATTAATTCCATTGAGGGCATTTTCTATATTTATGCAGCACTGGGAATAACAGACTATGAAGTCATAGGATTGCTCACAAAGAGTCAAAATTCCCAAATACTAAATCTGTACCTGCCGAGGGTCTGTTGCATAAGATTCTGAGCTTTTGGGTGAAGGAGAATAGGGCTGATTCTAACTCATCTCTAACAAACAGCACAATAACAGGCTGAACTGCAGATACTCTTGAATACACCATGGAGGAGTGTGGCATATGTGGATAGAAGATAGATAGGTGGATGGGTAGATGGATGGATGAATATATGGAAGTATGGGTAAATGGATGGATAAAGGTATGCATGGTTGGAATAACAGATGGATGCATGCATATATAGACATAGGGTTGAATGAGTGTATGGACAGATGAATGCTGGATAGGTGGATGGGGTTTACATAAAATACCATCTACTAATTATTTAGAACTCATTGCTATGAAAGGAGATACCTTTCTAGAAGTGCACATCATATTATACCAGGTTTAAGAAACTTCCAAATAGTTCTCAACAAATGCACACCAAATGTGCTACATGTGGCCCAAGAACTTACAATATTATTCTTTTTTAAAGCTCTTTGACATTGATTTTAGAAAAAACAAACAAACACCTTTTCTGTTTCTAGATTATTGTAAGCATAAATCACTGTATTTTACATAGATCCCAGGCCTAGGCTGGGTTTAGTAGGGAACACTTGTGGTCTTAGGGCTCAAGAAGCAGAACAGAAGGGTCACCAGTTGAAGGACAGTCTAGGCCTCCAAAGGAGTCTATCTCAAACAACAAATCAGAGGCCTCCAAAATCTTATAGTCCTGGAGCTATATACATGTCCCCTCCTGTTCGTTTTATGTTTTCCCAGTTACTGATAGAAAGGAAAGCATGGACTTTTCTTTTCAGGAAAAAAAAAAATGGTTTAAAATCTTCCCCTTGAAAGTACACTCTGCAAGTCTTCCGAGCTGTCACAAAAATCTTCGTAGTTTCTGAAAATTGTCCAAATATGGTAGCATTGCCACAACCAATTGCTCAGCAATCATAACAGACTCAAGGGCTGACAATGAACTAATGTTCTGAAAATGAAAGTATCTGGGTACCACACACAGGCACGCCCCAGAGCTCCCGATGCCACGCACCTGCACTTGGCTGCTGTTAGCAAGCACACTGGGATTTTCACCAGATTGTTCTGTGCTGTCGTTATACAAAACAGCCTGTCTACCACCCAGGGGAATGGGGTGGGGCAGGATTCCACTTATCTATCCTACCTGATGTTTCTTCTCCTCACAAACTGGAACGTAGTGGTGGTTCAGGAAATGTCCCTTGAGTGCCACTTTAGACTGCTCGTGTTCCTACAAGCTAATGAATGTGTGTGTAGAGGCTAGAGGTCAGTGTAGGATGTCTCCCTCTGTTGCTGTCTGCTTTGTTTTTGTTGAGATAGGGTCTTTGACTCCAACTGGAGCTGGAACCGCATAGCAGACATGGCTCTAGACATTGCCTGTGAGGGAGTACCTAGGTTAAGTTACCTTCTGGGCATGTCTGGGGGAAATTGTCTGGATTTGCTTAGTTGAGGCAGGAAGACTCACGCTGAATGTGAGTAGCCCATCCTAGATGCTCTGCTCCTAAACTGAGCCAAGGGGAGAAAGGGAGCTGAGCAGCAGCCTCTGCTTCTTGACGTGGATGCAGTGTGACCACAGGCTCCTCCAGCCACGTTGTCCCTGCCGTGCGGAATTATAGCCCCTGGAAGTGGGAACCCAGGTACACCCTCTCGACATAGTTGCTTTCCTCGGGTATTTTGCTGCAGCCATGAGCCAAGTAACTCATTCAGTGACTGTGCCATCTCCCCTGTCCTAGGAGTTATTTTAATAAAAACAAATATCCTCATACATGTGGCAAATCCCCAGCTAGGGATGGCTGTAATCAAATAGTCATTTAGCATAGTCCTTATAATTTTTCATTCAGTGAGCAAAAGACTGCCACCATCCTATTTGTGACCCCAAAGAGGGCTCTCTGCCCTATACAAGGCCCTTCTATGAAGGATATTTTTCTCTCCTTTCTTCCATATGCATTCTGAAAACAAGAAAAGGCCAAGGAAATTTACTATTGCCTAAGACTTGAAGATAAATGCCAACTTCATGGCAAATCACGCCTCTGAGGATCCCATTGTCCAACCATAAAACACGCACATGGTAGCCATCTGCAGAACCAATACAAAGCATTAAGAAATTTACCCCAAACCCTTAACTGTAAGTCATGGCTGACACCTAAAATAAAGGAGACCTGGGCAGAAGGCAGAGACGGTTCCAGGTCTGTGGTATTTGTCAAGGGTGCACCCTCATCTCAATGCTAAAGATCAGATTCACAGTGACATAATAAGTTAATAAGGATGGCAATGACTTTCTAAGAAAGGTTAGGAAGTGGTGTGCAAGCCTGGCGTCACAGAAAATGTCAAACTTTCCACTTGAAGTCCCATCTCTCAAGGACAGCTCTTTGCTTCGGGGAAGATCTTGGTGTTACAAGGGCTCAACCTGAAAGCAGGGTCCCACCCGCACCCTCTCCTTTTCTGCTCAGCTTTCAACTCTCACCTGGACTTGTTTAATGTAGAGAACTCCAGATCCAGCCACACTGAAAATCAGCTCTTTCCAGCCAACAGTCTGAGCCTGCCTCTCCACGAGGGGCATGAAGCTCTCTTTACAGATTGCAGATTTGCATTGTAAAAATAGAAACCCAGAGCATCACATGTCTATGCAAATTTGCCAACCAAACCCAGGGCTGAAAATAGTTATTTACTAGTTTGCTTGCATATTGGCCCAGAAAACCCTCTATACCTATTTCATGCTCATTTAAATTCTTTAAGAGTCCCTGACCCATTTACATTTCCTGAGGGATGCCTGGCTTCCCATGGACATTTGTTTGCACCTCTTCTAGTGGTACTTAAAAATATATTGCCTAGCATTGCAGATCAGGTCCTGGAGAACTGTACAGGTCCCACTTTCTGAAGGTCCAGGCTAGACCCTGCCTAGTCAAGTACAATAATGACCTTAGAGTCATGGTTTCCTTTGCATGGTGTGTGTGTGTCCACTTATTGCGCATACTTTTGTAAGCCCATGTAGAAGAGAAAGGACAACTTGAGTGTTGTTCCTCAGGAACTGGCCAACATTTTTGAGACCAAGTCTCTGCTTGGCCTTGACCAGTTTTGCTAGACTGGCTGGCCAGTAAGCCTTAGGGATCTGCCTGTTTCTGCTTTCCCAGTACTGGAATTATGAGAGTAAACCATCACGTCTGCTTTATTTGTTTATATATAGATTCTTGGAATCACACTTTAGGTCCTCATGTTTGCAAAATGAATACTTTACCCATGAAGCCATCTCCCCAGCAATGGCTCCTCTTGTACAACCCTCCAGATACAATGGAAAGGGAACCTGGATAATTGGGGGACAGTTCCCCATCCCATTGTCTGGTCCTTGGGAACGCACATCACAGCCACTTGGGTAAGGGTGGGAAGTGGAAGAAGTTTATAAAAAAAAATGCAAGCTCCTGGTGGCTCTCCACAGCCACTGCATCTGAATGTCTGGGTGTGAGACATTGACCTTGTTGTCTTAAGAAGCATATCACAGTGACTTCAGGGGCCTCAAGCCAAGACAGTGACCCTAGGCCTGATAATGTGCTATTTAGAAACCAAAGTCTGTTGAAGTCTGAGTAAGGCCAGAGGGTCCCATAGGACTTAGCATCAAATAAGGTCACAGACATCCTTTGGGAGGGTGTGAGAAGCAAAAATGACTTTGCAAAATCTGCCACTGCATGTGGGTGTCTGCACTTGCAATTCTTTCAGGAACCATTCAACCCTCGGCCCTCTTGGTGTCACAGCTAATTATTTCTACTGCCCACTAACCCCCCAAAAGAGATGCTTCCCCATCCCAGTACCTAGGGACTAGGTAAAGTTTATAAAGCTCGACAGTATGTGTTTAATTCCTGGCTCTGCCACATACCAGTGACTTGAGTTTGTCAACTCTAAAAGTGAATAATTGACAACTCCTGCCTAGAAAGGTCATTGGAAAATTAGGTATTGCAAAGAAACTGGGCTGTACCAGCCAGAGAGCAACTCCTTAGCAGGTTTTTAATTCATTCACTTCTCCTTGGATTTTATAACACTCCAAGGAAATCTCAGAAGTCCTTCCAGATCAACAATCAAGACAGGTTTGGGGCCCGGACGTCGGTGGCGCATGCCTTTAATCCCAGCACTTAGGAGGAAGAGGCAGGCAGATCTCTGTGAGTTCGAGGCCAGCCTGATCTATAAAGCGAGTTTCAGAACAGCCAGGACTGTTACACAGAGAAACCCTGACTCGAGAAATTAAAAAAAAAAAAAAAAAGAGAGACAGGTTTGGATGCCAAGCTGTGTATAGAAGCTGCTTCACTATGTCCGCTGAAGGAAAAAACCAAAGTTAGCTCTTTTCTAATTTCTAAGATGCCCCCACCATCCAGTAGCAAGAGTTTCACAGTCTGAAGTTCAGTGTCAAGTGCTTAGTAGGTCCTCTTTAGTCTCAGCACACAAATACATTTGCCAAACTCTCACCCTTGCATGCACAAACACACAGTCTCTGTCTCTGACTCTGTCTGCCTGTCTGTCTCTTTCTCTAACCCTCGTCGTCTTGTCCCCACTCTAATAGATCCACATACTCCTGTACAGGTCACAGCTCACCTTGGGAAACAGTGACCAGGCAGATGTGTTAGTGTTACCTCAGAGAGCCAAATAATGCTCAGAGCTACCCACAAACATATTCCTACTTGCCAGCGATCGCAATGACAGGAGTCCCACAAATAAATAAATGTAAACAATGTTGAAATATATATAAAAAAAGAAATGCCTATAACTATAACGTGTTCCCACTCAATATACACTGCAAAGTTATGACACAAATCTAAGTGAGCATCGGGTGGGAATGCGTGGGGATACCTCAGAAATCTACTAAACACTGAACCTAGGCGTGATCATTCTCTCTGCATTATGTCAACAGGATTCAAGAGAAGAGAACAGGTTCAGGGAGTGGAACATTCCAGAAACAGCTTTGTTGTCCTCCATATACTCTGCTCCCCTTCCCCGCACCCCCTGCCCTGCAACAACAGAAATCTGTGAAATGACTGAGGGTGGTTAATTAGGCATGGCAGCCCACAGTCCACTGCAGTTTCAATTGGATATGATGTTCTCTCTCACTTCCTGTTATGCAGGATTGCAGAGGGCTGTTAGACACCTGCCACGCACAGGGCCCAGCTGCTGCACTGTTCTGCAGCGGGCAGAGAGGAAGCACTCTGGGGCTCTCGGCCTTGAGAGGGTTCAACTCTGCACACCAGCCCCTTCCCTGTGAGGCAGGAGGGCCTGGGTGGGCACAGCTGATGGGGTGACTAGCAGCTGGCAGTGAAGACCTTGTTCTATTGTGAGGGTTGGTGGCATGAGGCCAACTGCTTTCTCTCGATGCCTCATTCCCCAGAGTCCTGCCATGACCTATGGGTAATGAAGGTGGGTTCATCTACCCAGACTGGAATCAGACACCAGTCTGTAGTTTCCCCATATTCCAAATCACTGGGAAAAGTTCCCATGCAGAAGAAGTGTTCAGTTAAACGTTGAGTTATTTGTTCACTTACTCACTCACTCAAACTGGTTTGCCTCCTTGTGAAAACATTTTATGAGTTAGTTCTCTGTGCTGGCAGTGGCTAAAGACAATCACAATTTGACAAGCTCCACTTCAGTGCTGCTAGCTAACCCTGGTAGCCACGATGCCACTTTACTGAGAATCTACTAGGTGCTAAATAGCATTACCCAGTGAGTTCTGGCTCTGTTGTTTAGAGAATTGACTCTGGAGGAGCTTTTATTCTCTACCCAATCAATGCACAGCAGAAAGCAGAGAAGAGGACCTTGGAGGCAGGAGGATTGAGAGAAGGAGTGTCCTCAAACACAACCCATTACAATGGATTAAAGATGCCCAAGGTTCCTTTGACATCTCTGCCATCAAGAATTGGGCTCAGGGGCTGGAAAAATGACTCGGTAGTTAAGGGTATACATTGCTTTTTCAGAGAACCCAAGTTCTGGTCCCAGAACCCACACTGGGAAGCTCATAACCATGTGAAAACCCAGCTCCAGGGGATCCGACACCCCCTTCTAGACTCTGAGGGCACCTGCAGTCATGGGTACCTACCCCACATACTCATAATTAAAAGTAATTTAAAAATGAAGTGGGGTCCATGTCTCCTTGACAACCTAATGGGGGGCAATAAAAGTGACATTGTGTCAATTCTGCCACTTGGGGGCAATTTCTTTATTTCTTTTCCCTTAGAGACCTACCACGTGTAGACTCTGAGGCCAGCATGCTGTAAGGAAACCCAAGCTGGAAGTCTAGAGAGGTCACGTGAAGAGAAAGTTCCTTGCCTGGACTCCTGGCAACACTTAGGCTTTTCAAGTTCGCACACATCTGCGTCCAACCTCACAGAGCCCTGCTGTGTCCTGTACGTTTATGACCCAGAGGGTTTTTCTAGGCGACAATACTGACCAGTGTGGAACCCTTGTGATTTGGAGGGGAGGAGCTGTCCGTGGAAGTGGTTCCCAATATGATGACTGACTGGAGGAGATCTCTACATGGTTCATTTGGAAGGTCTTGGAGGATGCTTAGATGAAACACTGGGGGAGAAAGATGATGCTATATGCTGGCATCTCAGTGACACACGTGGGAGGCTGGGGACTGTTTGACCACCCCCTGTAAGAGAATACTCAAAACAAGCAGGTATGTGAAGTTGGAAGGTGACACCGAGAAGGACTGATTGAACTAAACACAATTTCTAGACTATTCTGGAATCTGTGTCTAAGGCAAGGGGCAGATGAGTATACGATGGCTAAGGCCCTCCACTGTAGACATGTACTTTTCATAACAGCTTTGCAGAGGAGCCTGAATGGGGCACTTAGCAACCATTTCAGGGCTGGGGAAACTGAGGCTTAGAAAAGCAGAGTCATTCTTCAGCACCGTCTTGGAGTAGCAAAGTTAGGCTGGACTCCTGCTCTTGCTCCTTAGACTCCCACACTTGCTCCCTGGGGCAGGCCACCCCCCACCATGGGTGAGTCAGAAGCAGAACACTTGTCTTTAAAATCCTCATAAAATCCCAAATCTGAGACCCCACAGGCAGAGAAGCTACTTCCAATCAGATAAGGGAGTTATCTCTCCTGGCAGCTTAGAACAGAGGGCAGAGTATTCAACAAGGCAGGCTCTTATCTGATAAGAGATATGGCCACCTTTACATATTAATTTCCCTTAACTCATTAGGGCTCAGCTCTACAATTATCTTTCCCCAGGACTGGTTACACGGGTCACTGAATCTGTGCCCCAAAGGCAGAAATCTTTTCTTTCTAAACACCTTTTTCACTTAAAGAAGGTATTGTAGGTCCTAGAGAGTTACAGTTACCAGGTGTGTGTGTGTGTGTGTGTGTGTGTGTGTGTGTGTGTGTGTGTGTGCCCATGTGCAAGTGTAAGCCAGATGTCCATGTCCATGTAAGGTATCTTTCTCTATTAATCTGTACCTTAGCTTTTGAGACAGGATTTTTCACTGAAACTGGAGCTTGCTGATTCAGCTGGGCTGGATGTCACTGAGCTCTGGGAATGCCCCTTTCTCTGTCCCCAATTCTGGTATCATAGGGCAAACATCATGCCAGCCTTTTTCCCTTGGTGTGGGGTATCAAACTCAGGTCCTCATGCCTGCATAACAAGTAGTTACCTATGACGACATCTCTCCACCTTTTCACCTGTTTTTGTACCTTTTGATGTAGCTCAGGCCTGCCTTGAACTTGAGATTCTTCTGCCTCTACCTCGAAAGCATGGAAAGTACAAGTCTGTGCTATCACATCTGGTTCCGCAGCTGTCTTTGTAAGCAGGGTTCGGCAATGGGAACCGAGTTTTAACCCATCCACAGCTGACTGCAAGGCCTGTGGGCTTAGTCACTGTGCTATAAGTCATAAATTTAATTTGGAGTAAACAGAATTCTTGGCATGGGATTTGGACCTACAGTTATCTAAACGGGATCCCGTTGGCCCCACACAATATAGGTGAGCTTTGAGGTGCTATCTGCCAGGTCCAAGGGCTGTCCCATCCCTCCCTGGGGAACTCTATGACACTGCTGTCTCCTGCAGCCAACTTCATGCTTCTCAGATGGGCTGGTCCTCAGTCTACTGCTTGCAGATTCTCCACAAGATGGTAGCCTCTAGAATATAGGGCACAGCCTCTCTCTGAAGGAGTTTAGCCTAAGCTTTCTGTGCCTGGGATGGAATTTGGTAATCTAAAATTCTCATTTTCCCTCCTGGTTATTTATGGATATGCATAGGGCCACAAAGAGACACTTACGGCCACAGCAAGTCCCCAGTGTGGTGGGTCCATTCAGAGTAGGAGCAGTTCCACGTCCTTATGACCTGTCACGAATAGCCAGAGCCTAAGTCAGGGACATGCTGCCTTTGGGAAACAGGCCGCTGTGTGCCAGTGGTGGGGTCTCTCTCTGCTTCTGCATCTTTGTTCTGTATGGCAGGGACCTGATATTTTCGGCCCCTAGCCTTCCCACCCAACATCTCAGTTGGTTTGGACAATCATCGGGGTACCCGCTGGGGATGGTTGGGTGGAAAGAAGAACGAAGCTGGGAAATACACTGTCCCCTTCAAATGTACTGTCTCATTGCTCGGCAGCGGGTCCAGCACCTGCCTCACAGCTTGGCCTCCCTGATCACCTCTACTTGACAGTCCATTCACCGTTTCTTTTTC
Source organism: Onychomys torridus (assembly GCF_903995425.1). Taxonomy (NCBI): domain Eukaryota; kingdom Metazoa; phylum Chordata; class Mammalia; order Rodentia; family Cricetidae; genus Onychomys; species Onychomys torridus. Next base: position 43,431,584 of record NC_050447.1, read on the forward strand.
CTTCTTAGCTCTCCTGCACCTACCTCATATTAGAGTTCTCTCTCTGGACATACCTAGGTCAAGTCTTATTTTACTGATAGCAGTGCAACTGATGTGGAAAAAGTAACTCAGGGCAAAGGTCAAACAGAGGGATGCTAATGTTTCCCAAGCTGCTCACAGGCCATGGTGCGACTTTGGTGCTGGGCAGGAGGTTGAAAAGTTTGTACACATTAATCATCTATTCTGAAATGTACAGAGTGGAGCATTTATCAGATGCTGTGCACAGACCTGCTGTGTTGGGGACACAATGGGAGCAAGAGCTGGGGGTGCCAGCCTGTCTGGTTGGGGAGACAGCTTACCTTGCACAAAGAACTAGAGTCTGTGAGCACCCGCAGGGAAGCAGATAGTTCTGGTGAAGAACAATAGCAGAGCTGAGCTCTGCTCAGCAGGCGGCAATGGCTCTCTCTCAAACAGATGTAGGGGACCTGGGATGTGAGTCAGATGGTTGAGTGTTTGCCTACCATGGCATGAGGCCCTCCTTGGGTGTCCCAGCACTATAGAAACAGGTCATGGTGATGCACAGGCTATCATCTCAGCTTTCAGGAGGTGTAAGCAGGAGGACCAGAAGTTCAGTCATCCTGTTCAGCAGAGTGGGTTCAAGGGTCAGCCTGGACTATATGAGACTCCGTCTCAAAGAAAACAATACAAACAAGGCATCAAAGGGGAAAGATGACGTGTCAAAGATCCATGTGTTCTGAGAACATACTTGCCGTCTGTCTCAAAAGAGATGCAGAGGTAAGGTCTTTCAGGTAGGGACTGAGGGTAGTACTGTGGTTTCAATTCTGTCTCAAAAGACATGTTGAAATCCTTTAGTTGTGTCTGGTGGCAAAGGCCTGCCTTCCTAGCTACTCCAGAGGCTAAACAGGAGGATCAGGAACTCAAGGGCATTCTGGGAAACTTTATGAGACTGTGTCTCAAAGATATAAAATCAAAACCAAAACAAAACAAAAATGGGCTTGGTAAGTAGCTAAGAGTAGAGTGCTTGCCTAGCACATGGAAGGAAGTCCATAGGCTCAATTCCTACTACATCAATCAACCTATATAAAGTCTCCATAGTTCAAAACGGGGTTCATAGGATGAGTTAAAGGAAGACACACTGGCTGAGGGTGGGTCCTGAAGTCAATGCTAAGGGAAAAGACACTGAGGTGACATCCAGGGGGGAAGACAACCCTACAAGACACAAACACAGGTTGGAGTGGTGCAGTTCCATCGTGGGTTGGGTGGCAGCCCCTGAGGTAGAGAGATTCTCTCACTGCTGCTCCCTAGAGCCCCAGAAGGAGCACAACTCTATGTAATTCTGCTCCCAACTTCAAGAACTGCAAAGAGCTCATTTATGTTGCTTTAAATATATACTTGTGGCAGGATAGAGGATGGGGAGAGAAAGAGAGATACAGAGACAGAGAGAAGGAGACAGAGCCAAGGGATCCCAGATCTGGAGCTAAGCTACTGTACAGCAAGACCCCAATCGCAAAACATAAATCCTAGAGAGAGGATGGGTTTAGAAGCCTTGTTACTCACATAAGCCTAGTTTTATGAATATCCTCAAAACAAATCACATTGCTTTCTGCAAACAGAGAAGGGAACACAATGAAACTATGATCTTAAAAATGCCAACTATAGGATGCAAACTCCCTATGCATCAGGTAGTTTTGCATATGGTATGTACACATACTCTAAGGTGCTACACTGTTATTTGTCAAATGAGTGATATCAGAGTTGTACCCCAGAGCTAGAAAAAGACTCAGTGTGGTCTGACACATGATCACTGTTTAGACCCTGGTTGACCTGGATTGACCGACAGAACATGGTATTGGCCCAACAAGTCCACTCATTCTATCCTCTGACCCCTGTAGTGTTCTCTGTTGGAGTTCCTGAGTAGAACCTATGTACAGCATCTCAGGAAGGGAAGGCATCTGTATCCACTTTTAGATGCAGGACACAAGAACTACCCTTCCCTATCTATGCCTATTACAACCGCCTACCGGCTTCTACCCGGAGACAGCAGAATAAGAGCGAGAGGGAGAGAGAATACATGCAGGGGAGGAGAGGCCAGATTCTGTCTCTATCTCAGACTGAGATCAAACTATTTCAGTCCTATGCCCTCCCCAGCCGATAGGTCATTGCCTGGACGGGGCCCAGTGGAGAGATTTTCCCCACAGATTTTCGGTAATAAGGTGAGATACAACGATTGTGCAAGAGGTAGCAGCCCCTGGGGTAATTGAGATTCCATCGCCATCTACCTGGGAATCTATAGTCCCTTCTGCTCCAGTGTTCCTGGGTAATTCAGAAGGGACTTGAATTCAGGGACAAAGCAATGCTTCAGCTCCTTTGGAGATAATGTCGGGTCATACTTTGGATGCAGAGCACTCCTGAGTTGTGCAGGCTTTCCCTGTGAGCTCCCCTTGGCATGCCTTCTCTTAGATTCCTGAACACTGGTTCTTTTTTCTTGGGAGAATTGAATCCAGGGACTGTGACAATCACTGCCTGACAAGACAACTGTTTCTAAGCAACTGTGTCTTTGATCAATGGGCTTCATTCATTGTCCCCTTACTGTTGGAAAAGAAGGTCCTTGCTACTCAGTTTTTTGAAGAGCAAGTGTGAGCTACCTATGGGGAGCTACTTCCTCCTAATGAGGAGGCTGGGGTTTGGCTCAGGTGCCCTCCAGTCCAAGCCATTGGGCACACTTGAGGCTGTCAAGGGGAATAGGTGTTGGCCACATAGTCATTGGAAAATATTCGGGTAAGTGTGATGTCATCAGGAAGTGGCTTCTTATTTGGTCTCTGTCTCAGTTCTTTTAGGTAAATAATCTTAACAGTTTTCGGAGGAAGTTGATCTCTGTGAGCTTAAGGAGCTCATCAGCTATTGTACTAGATAGGAAGAGGGGAGTTGAAGGCAGGTTTATCTTGTTCCAAAGTCTATACTGGAGACAGCTATATCTAGTAATGAGCAACCTGACCTCTCTTGGGGCTAAATCCCATTCAAACTACAAGAGAACATTCTAAATCCAGTTTTAAACATTACCAAACTGCTCAGCTGACATCTCAGACACTAACGTGTGGATGTAGAAGGACCATCTCTCTCCACTCTCCATCAGTTGCCACAGTTAGGCAAAGAGAATAATGGTTCTTCTTGTGAAAAGAGGTGGCTTCCTACTTGAAAAAGTTAAAAAAAAAGCATGGTCATTATTTGACCCATTACAATCCAATGCACAAAAGCTATTCTCTGTCCATATGTATTTTGGGAGGTGAGCACTGTATCATTATGAAAAAGAAAACCATGACCACTGGGCTGCATATTGGAAGCTATTTGAGGGTTAGGAACTTCAGCACAAGCTCTATGCTATGTTTCCAATGCAAGTCTTTGAAGCCAGTTATATACCAAGGACTAAAGTCTGATGCCATTGATCCCCAAGACACATGTTGTTTAGGGGTGGTAGCATCTAGCAGGGGGGTTATGGAGAATGTTTATTTGTATCAAGTGCTCCAGAAGCACTTTCTCATTAAATTCTTCAAATGAGCCTGATGTGGGGACTCTAAGTATGCTCACTTCACAGAAGCTGAGGCCATAACCATGCCTGAGCTCTTTGGAACAACAAAAGAGCAATATTGGCACTCTGCTGTCATGCTCTTTGCTCAAGGGCCTTTTCTGAAGTTGATACTTCACCTCCTTGGGTCTTCATATCAAACTTAAGACAGTTTTATCTAGAACACCCACCCCTGCACTTTTACCGGCCAAGTGAACTCTGCAAAAGAGCCTGTGACTATGGCAAGACAAAGATCTAGAGCTCATTCCAACCTTCCATAGACTGCTCTGGAAAACAGGATGATGGCAAATGCTTTGTACCATTGCTGTCAGATTAAATAAGGCCTCTTATCTAAAGTAAACTCATAACAAATACAGTTTATGTCATTAATCTGCTCATGATAAGAATCCATGGAGATCAAGAAAACCTAAAATATGGGAGAATTACTAGAATTAGTTTTTAAATCAGCTTGGAGTTGGACACGTAGCTCAGTTGGTAGAGTGCATGCCTAGAGTGTATAAAACCTTAGGTTTGATCCCAAGCACCCCATAAAAAATAAACAACAAAACCAGGCAGGGAGATGCATGCCTGTCATCCTAGCACTGGGGAGATGGAAGAAGATGGATCAGAAGGTTAAGGTCTTCTCCAGTTACACAGAGGTCAAGGCTAGCCTTGGCTACATGAGATCCTATTTCAAACAAAACCACTGCAAGCGTCCAAAATATTGGCTCAAGGAATGCATTTCTGCAACTTCCCACCAAGTTTTCCCTCGATGCTTCAAGGATTCATTTGGCTGTGCTGTTGCTGTGCCGTAACTTCCCTGGGTCTTTCAGTCTATTGACCAAACTAAACCCTTACTGTTGTCCTTCTGTCCCCAGGATCAAGGGAAGCAGAATCCTCAGCATCCAGGATGGCTCCACCCAGCTAACTCACAGCTAAATGGGAAACACACTGTTCAGCTCCTCTCTAAGCTATCTATTATTTCCCCTCTGTGATTTTCAAGGCTCATGAGAAGGTCAATCTCCCTCCTGTCTTGTTCTGAGCTTGCAATCATCTGCTCTTGATGTCCTGATCAGTGGACTCTTCTCTATGTGGATATGTAACTTTGGTTTTTAGTTGGGGGGCGGGGCGGGGAGGAAAGGAAGTCCTTGGCAGAGGTGCTTTGCTGGTCAGTGGGTAGGGGCATGCTGCACAGCTGAGTCCCCTGTGCTGGCTCGCAGTCATTTTTCTTTTAATCCACTTTTCTTCTCTTTTGAGACAGTGTCTTTTATAACCTAGACTAGTCTCAAGACCATTACAAAGTGGAAGTTGGCCTTGAAATCTTGACCATTCTGATTCCATCCCAAGAGCTAGGTTTTCAAGAGTGGGCCACCACTCCTGGCTCATAGCCACGTCGTCCTTTCAGCTGGCCTCTTCTTCATCATAACACTAGAGGCACAAACTCTGAGTCATGTTGGTATTTGTGTCATGAAGTCCTGCTTCACTGTTTAGTTCACAGGCCATCAGAGTGTCCCAAGACAACACAGAGAATCCAAATGAGGCAACATGAAATGAAACATCAGAAGAGCTTTCTTGGCAGTTTCTTTAGAATTTATTGAATCAATATCAAGTTTTCTACCCAAAGAAAGTAGCAAAATCGTGATAAAAACTTTCATGGGAGAATTTCTCCCTACTTGTGTTCTTGAGGATGGAATGCAGGGCCTTGTGCATGGTAGACTAATTCTACCACTGAGCCACATTCCTAGCTCTTCTTTGTTGCTGTTTGCTTTTATCTTATTTTTGAGATAGGATCTCATTGTAACTTAAGTTGGCCTAGAACTTACTATGTAGTCCAGTCTGTTTTCAAACTAGGAATCTTTTTGCTTCCATCCTCCAGTACTGGAATTACAGATAGGCTCTCCCAGCCAGGAAAAACATCATTTGCTGGACACAAATTGGGTCCTGGTTCTGATGTTACGGAAACAGTTGGAGAATTTACTGATCATGTCTTGGAGGATATGCCATTTTGTAAGAAATTCAGACAGTGAATGAGGAAATTGAAACTGAGTTGGCCACATTTGGCAGCTGTGAGTCTTGGGGCAAACAACTGAAGTCAGAACTTCATCTTCCCCATTGGAGAAGGGAAATAACATGACAGTCCCCTTAGAGACTCTCCCAAGGGTATTAACAAGTACTCATCAAGAATGCCTGGTCAACAGTGAGTAATCAGTACATGCTATCATTATTGTCCTCTATGGTACTATTACAGTAAGTGGGTTCTATGCTAGGGCATGTGTAAGATCTGAGGTCTACAAAAGTATGTGACTGGGGCTCCCATGAGATGGCTTGATGGGTAAAAGCCCTTGCTGCTGAGGCTGGAAACTTGAGTTTGATCCCCATATTCAAATAGTGGAAGTAGAGAGTCAGTTCATACAAGTTATCCTCTGACCTGCACATGTGTGCTATGGCACAAATCTGCCCACATGCATGAACACACACATCAAATAAATAAATGTAACAAAATTGATACATGGCTGAGACTTCTCCCTTATGAGAGAACATGTATCTCCTCCTCAGATCGCCTATAGCCAGGGTTCCTCCACACATGGTCTCCACACTGTGGCCACCTGGGAGCTTTATCCCATCTAATCCACCCTCTCGGACAAGACTGAGAATTGAGTCTCTAAGAACCCTCACAGGTGATTCTCGCACACAGCTGAGGTAACTGTCTGGATAATTTGTAGGATCTGGTCAGAAGGAAAATCAGAGCCATGTGTCCAAAATGACAACAGGAGATGAAGCAACAAGCCAGGTGCCGTTGCCAGGTGGCCCCTAGCATGAGGGTTGAGAACCTCCAGGTTAATTCAAACCTCCAGCCTCTAAGCTCACAGACACCCCATCTCACAGGAAAAGGTAGCTAATATGGTGGTGAGTTGGTGAAGGGAGCAGCCATTTTGGATCAAAAATTCATAAACATGGACTTCTCCCTGTATGTGAGAAGCAGGCTCTTTGCTGGAGGTACAGGAGCAGCCTTGCTGGTGAGTTCTCAGCACCTAGCACTTTCTTGCATGGGGGTTATGTGCACATAATGATGGGAGGCAGACTCTTCAAGCCCTGGCACAGCTGAGGACACATGCACCAAATATTTGCTATGCTGAGGAGGGAACTCCTGAAGGAGTATGAACAGGGCCCTTGACTAGCAAGAAGCAGTGGATAGGAATGTGGGGCACGAACAATAAGTAGCAGTCAGCATGCCTGGCCTGGGTAAGAAGAAGGTACAGGTGCCATGTGGATGCATGTTATAGATACAGAGAGGGAAGGCCTATAGGGATTCAGCTTTTGTTTTGTTTTGTTTTGTTTTGTTTTGTTTTGTTTTGTTTTGTTTTGAAGACAGGATTTCTCGTGTAGCTTTGTACCTTTCCTGGAACTCACTTTGGAGACCAGGCTGGCCTCAAACTCACAGAGATCTGCCTGGCTCTGCCTCCGGAGTGCTGGGATTAAAGGTGTGTGAACCACTGCCCGGTAGGGATTCAGTTTAGTGAAGATCAAAGAGAGACACATACCTGGCAGGATCTTGCTTGCCTTAAAGAGTGTCTAAGGATTTGGTTTGCAGGGGAACCAATGGAAATCATACCTCCACCCAGCAAGTTATTGCTTCCATCTTGGGGTAGCCAGGGATAGAATCCAGAAACAGATACAGACCCATGTTGTGGCAAACCTGCAAGTCCCAGTGCCTTGCTCAGCAATGCTAGCTCCAGGTACCAAGATCACACAATAGCCCCTTCTGGAATGTCCCTTAGGGGGCAGTATGTAGCACTGATAGGCCCCCATTCTGCTGCTGCTCCACTATGAGGAACAAATATTTGGCTTTTTTCTCTCTCCCCTCCCTGTTCATTTTACACAGTCTTGTTTAGACTGGATGTTGGTTAATGGGAGACCTTTGCCCTTTGTCTAAAAGCTGTGACCAGGAAATCCCACCACCCATTAATGAGAGTTTTGTTCCGGATCTAGAGCTCCCAGTCCACTGTTTCGGCTCTGCAGAGGCATTGTACCCCCAGCTTAGAAGAACAAACAATGACAGAAAAAAAGTCTCTTCCACTGTTGAATAAAAACAGCAAACTCCAGACCCTAAGGGGTTTCAGTCTCTATTAAGCAAACAAAAGGTCCAAATTGACAGGCCAGCAGCACAAAGGGTAGGGGGACCACAGGACCAAGAAGAAGGAGGCCAACGAAGAGGAGAAAACTTAATTAACGGGGAGTTTGTGTGCTCTGTCTCTTGTGAAAGGTGAGGCAGCTCCTGTCCCACACCAAGTGTCCGAACCTTGAAGATTTTCTATGTAAAAGTCAAAGCCCTAAGAGAACCTTGAGTGTCCGGCACAGTGACTAACCTATAGACACTTCCAGCTCCATGAAGATGCCAGCTTGTCAGATTACTTGCTTGAAGTTGCTTGCTTTCTCTTCCTCTCCCTCCCCCACTATCCCTTTCCTTTTCATATCTATATGAGAATGTTTAGTTGTGGAAGGTTCAAATATGAATATGAATCATGGCTGGTTTCAATTTGTGTCATATTAGATGTAATGGCTAATACTTATTCCTAAGCCAGATAAGTATATAAAAATTAAACTGATAACATTTATTGACTGCAGAGTCTTTGTGTTGTTAATGATTGAATTTTAATATGTATTAAACATATATTTATATATACTAAACATATGTGTCTGTGACGTTCTTTTTTTTTTTTTTTTCTTTTTTTTGAGACAGAGTCTCATGAATCCCAGGTTGGTTTCAAACTCTCTATGTAGCCAAGGATGACTTTGAACTTCTAATCTTCCTACCTCTACCTCCTAAGTGCTGGGGTTATCAATAAACAAATCCATGCTGGATTTTTACTTGATGCTGAGGACGGAATCCAGTTATGTGCGTGGATTAGGCAAGCACTCTACCAAGCTACCTCATGCTGGGAGCAGTACTTCCTGACATTGTTCACCTAACTGAGTGTCTGCCTCTTCTGGCTCCTTGTAATGGGAGCCCACCACCGGGATTCATTCCTTCAGGCATAAGACTGCTCATGGCTTCAGAAGCACACTCCAAAAGTGTTTGGTTGTGGAAGGTTTAAATATGAATCATGACCAGTTTCAACTTGAATCATATTAGGTGTAATGGCTAGGAATCTAAGCCAGATAAGTATATGGAAAAAGTTTAAACTGATAACATTTGTTGACTGTTGAGTCTTTGTGCTGTTAATGATTGAACTTTTAAGGAGCCTCATCTCAAATCTTAGAATTATCCTAGGATTTCATGTATTTGTGAAGACGATGGGGGAAAAAAAAAACCAAAATAGTAGAACAGTAACAAAAAAGTTCCACAGAAATGACAGCAATGATTTGTATTTTGTTTATTTAGAAGTGATAATTCAGAAACCTATTGTAATATGTAAAACCATAAATGTTTGGATTTGAGTCTTTGCTTTCATCAGCACATGAAGAGGAGGAAGAAGGAGAAGGTGGAAGAGCCAGGAGTTGATAAGGAGTGAGGACCTAGGAAAGGGGAGTCACGGGGTGGGGAGGCTATCCCTGTGAAAGCCACCTGAGGCTGACAAAGAGGAGGCCTTGCATTCCCTAAGGACAGTCCAACAAGGTACTGTCTGTGGCTGCAAGGCAGGCTAGTGCTAGAGAGTGATTCTGTGCTCTGGATTGAAAGGATTCTGTTTTCCCAACTTCCTAGGGAACACCCTAGGGAGGACAGTGACTCTGACATGTGTGAAGCTCCAGGGGTATCCATGCTTGTTGATCATTGACCTACAAATCTTGGGGACTGTGACATCATCTCCCCAAGACAGCAATGTCCACTTTCAGATCATTTTGAGAGTGACAGGCAAGTCTTAGTGTCTGGGGTAGGGACTTCTAATAAGTAGTTGATGCTGCTATGAAATTTAAGAATACATTTCCCATCTCCACCTCACCACCCCCCACCAGAGAGAATGCACTTGTATATAGCAAAGTCTATGGAGGCTAAGGATGGAATGTGCTGGCCTTGCCTTCTAGGTCACAGGGCCTCAATGATCAAGTTCCGTCATGTTACATACATGGTAGTCGTGTATATATTGCAACTCTATTTTGCTTTTTTTTTAAATTTATTTTTGTTTTTCAAGACAAGGTTTTCCATGTGGCCCTAGCTGTCCTGGAACTCAAGTCTATAGACCATGCTGGTCTCAAACTCACAGAGTTCCACCTGCTTCTGCTTCCATGCACTAAGACTAAAGAAAGGTGTGTACCACCACCACTGGCCTGGTGTAATTCTAAAAATATATGCCCATTTGTTTTACTTAAATGATTCTTATTAAATACTTTACCCACATGATATATGTAGTAATTTGCATATCAACTTACTGCTATGCATAGAGTCCCCCTTGAGCATTTCCTATGATCCCATGTTAGACCTAGTAAACTAACATTGGGTAAGGAAACTGACTTGGAGAAGCTAGGTTCCTCTTAGAAGGACAGCATCGAATCGAGAGCTGAGCAAAGGTTTGTCCTCAGTCAGATTGTGATGGGTCTCATCAGACCTATCAGTGTCTCTCTGAGCATTTGGCCTCAGGCTTGCTCTAAGACAGGAGAAAGACTTCCCCTGGAGACTGACTTTTGCTTGTTTTTCTTCTTTGCCTTTCTATACCTGGTTTGCCACAGTGAGAGAGCCAGTGAATGCTGAGACCCAGCCTCTAACATCAGTGTCACAGTGCAGGGGACTGCCACTTACCATGGCCAGGATTCCATTCTGGAGGGGCTTCAGAAGCCCCCGCAGACCACAATGACTCTGAGCTGCGTTCTACTTCAATTAGGCCGCTGGCCTTCCAGTTTCTGGTCGGGAGTCGCAGTTTGGACTGTTTCCCTCTTGAACAAAGCTTTTCATTATCCTACCAGGCACAGGCGGTGGAGCAAAGCCGTCAGATTGATGGGCACACAGCTCTCACCTAACCCCGAAGGAGCACCACGGCACATCCCCTCATGTCAAGTTCTTCTGTCTCGGGAATGCTGCAGACTCCTGAGAACGCACTTCTTCGAAACCCCTTCTTTCCTCTGCAAACTACCCGTATTTGTTATTTCTTGCAGAAACTTTGGTAATGAATGTGGCCTCTCTGTTTTCAGCTGTAAGCAGCAGAAATCCCCCTGCAGGCGCTCTACAAGACCTTTTATCCATACTCAGGAAAAAGAATTGATTGATTTTGAAGTTCAATGTTGGCATCTGCTGTTATTCAAAACCAGGACCTTGGCTACAGTAATCCACCATGCTTTCAGCATCACCACCCGTGTGCGGCAAATGAAGGCAAGCTGTTGTCGAATGAGAAATGCAAAATAGCCAATCTGTTTGTCTGTTTAATGTAACCAGGAACATAAGCTGCTAAAAGTGGTGCCATTCGGCACTGTCAGATGGGGGACACTCTCCAACAAACAAAAGCCTAATGACCCATTTTACTCGGCACTCCAAGTTGTTGCTGATGGTGTCTTCCATATGCACTCAAACATGCTTTTATCTGAAACTGCAAATGACATGCTTTTCCATTCAAAACAAGCGTGTAATCTCTCTGTGTGGATGTGTGTGTGTGTGTGTGTGTGTGTGTGTGCGCGCGCGCGCACGCATGTATATGTTCATATGCGTGGGGAGGTAGGTGCATTTGTATGTGGGTGTTGGGGGAGAAGGAGTGAACGGTGCTGCCCCCCATCCTTGCCCCAGCACCACCGAGAAAAGCTGATGGGTGAAACATCTTTGAGTAGGAAGCATATTGTGGCAGCATCTGACTCTCTTCGTCCCCTCACACCTGTCATTGTACTGTATTAAAGGGAAAAATCAAGTCATTAGCCATGATGGATATGTTTTTAATAAGTAAGTGTTGTATCCCACCAGGTGGATAAATACTAGGGCTTAAGATAGCTTCAGAGCCTGCCTTGGATTGCAGTAGGAAGTTAAAGGCATTGCCTACTTCTTCAAAGAGTGTGAGACTTGGGAAGCACCACTATCACTCAGGCCGAAACTTGTCAAAAAGGCTCACTGATAAGGCTGGACTCTAACTTGCTTTTTAACATGGGAGCATTGTTTCTAGGAGTCCTGGGGCTTAGAAAGCTAGGCCCTCCTCCGAAGGATGCTAACTCAACCTGGTGCCCACTAACTTCATGAAAATACATCTCTAGGGACTGGGAAGATGACTTGCCGCACAAGCTTGAAGACCTGAGTTTGATACCCAGAACCCACATAAAACACCCAGAAGTCATGGTACAAACTTGTAATCTCAATTGTGGGGAGGCAGAGATAGGAGGATTCCTGGGGGCTTCTTGACCACCCAGCTTAACTGAATCAGTCAGTTTCAGGTAACACTGAGAGACCTTTTTTTTTTTTTTTTTTTTTTTTTCAAAAAATAAGAAGGAAAGTAACTGAGGAAGACATTCAAGGCTGACCTCTGGGCTCTACATACTCATGCTTATATGTGCATGTGCCCATATATCCATCCACACACCCATGTGCAGCCCCACCTCACCATGCACACGACAGTCTTCCACTGGTATAGCAGATGACACCGCCTGCTAATTCACAAAGACAGTCAGAACATTGTGTTGAGAAGGATTCTGAGGTCCATACCCAGAAAAAGAGAGCTGTCTTTGACTACTAGACCCTGATGTTATTTATTGCCACAGCCAATGTTTATTAAAAGCCAAAACAGAGAACAAGCTAGGACAGTCTGAGCCCACTTCTTCATATCAAAGACTCCTATATCTATACCAGAAAGTCAATTCCACTTACATTATAGGAAAATGGTGGAAAGAGAGCTACGAGCTGATGTGCTCTGCTGAAAACACTCAGTGTAAAAAATTATGCCTGGCTCCAAGCAGAGCTTGGATACATTCAGTGGGAATAAGGCAAAGCATATGGTTTGCATTTCCACTGTACAGAAATATGAGGGGAGTGCTTGCAGGACCCAAGATCCAATAACAAATACAGACACTTGACAAGGCTTGGCAGGCGAAGACAGAATATTTCTGTGTTTACCTGACAATATGACTGGAGTCCAGCCCACTGGGGAGCAATTCATTTGGTGGTGACCTGTCGCACCCTGGCAGAATGTCCTTGTAGGAACATCAATGTCAGCCTGGGAGGCATTCCTCCCTCCTCCTCCCAGGCAAGCAGCTCTCCAATGAGACAGCCTATACCAGCAGCAGCTAAGGATGCTTGCAGAGTTCAGCTTCAGATTCCTAAGTAAGAACACCAGAGAGGAAGTGTTGGTCTCTCTTTTTAATTTTCCTATTCTAAAGCTTAAGAAAAGTTATCTTTAGCTTGTTTTTTTGTAGAAAGATCATCAGAATAGATTTACCATTAATTTTTGCTCTGTTTGGCTTTTCAGAGGTGTGGAGTGTGTTCATTTAACTATTTTTGATTCTGTAAGTTGGGGGCAAAGTGAACAAAAGGAAAGTCAGTGTGAAGATTAGGAAGAGAAAGGTAGGTGAGATTTGCTGAATTAAGAATACGAAAAGCAGGGCTCAGTCGGTAAAGCATTTGTGAAGAAGCGTGAGGCCTTGAGTTTGGAACCCTAGCACCCACATGAAAGGCCCGGAGCAGTGCAGCATTCGAATGCAACCTCTGAGCTGGGCAGCCTGCCTATCGGAATTGGGTGAGCTCCAGGTTCAGTGACAGACCCTGTCTCAAACAATGAGATGAAGTGGTTTGAATAAATGTCCTCCATAGTAACTAACGGTTGTCTGAATACTTGGTCCCTGGTTGGTGATACTGTTTAGGAAGGTTTAGGAGGCATGGCCTTGCTTGAAGATGTATGTTACTGTGGTCTTTGAGGTTTCAAAATTCATGGACTGTTTCCTGTGCACTGTCTCTGCTCCCTGTTTGTGGCTAGCATTGCTCCAGGTGCTTGCTACTTCCATTCTACCCCTGTGGACTTCCCCTGGAGCCATAAACCAAATGAAACCCTTCTTCTTTAAGTTACTTTGATCATGGTGCTTTATTACAAGCAGTAGAGAAGTAACAACACAGGGAGTGATTGAGGATGATACTCAGTATTGACCTTTGACCTCCACAAAGACAAACACTTGTGTGTATACACTCACACTAGCATACACACACACAAACACACACACACACACACACACACACACACACACACACACACACACACGTGGAAGAGAGAGAGGGAGAGAGTCCGGTATGTGTGGTTCTGAGATGGAAAATGATTACTGTCCTATCAATCATATATTGTGGGACACCTTTGCTCAGAAAAACAAAACAAGTAAAACAAAGTTGAGAAATATGTTTTTTTTACCCCTCTCCTTTGTTTCTTCCTAAGAGAAATCAAAAGTCACTAAAGAAAAAAAAAAGTCACGTGAGTGAGATTGCATTGTAGCTGCATGGATAATCCTTGACCTTGGGATAATAAATAGGGAGTCCCCAGAACTACCAGATCATTAAAGCCCTGATTCAGAATGGATGACCTGGTATTCAGTAATTGAAGACTGTGGAGATTCTCAACTCCCATATGAAGAATGGTCTATGGAATCATGTGGATTCTAATTACAGATAATATCCATTTTAGCTTGTATTGGAATGTTCAGAGAAACAAGGTCACAACAAGAAGCCAGGACCCTGCTCTTGAGGAGCTTGGCAGGGCCAACCAGGGTATTGGAACTGCATCTGTGACTTTGGATCAGCTAACTATAAGTCTCTGAGAGTACCAAAAAGGCAATCCTGCTCAGGAAGGTGAGCCAGGGATGCAGATTGGATGGCTGGCAGCAGCACCCAGCTCTGACCTACTTCCAACCAGATCTGCTATTAGAGCTGGGAAGACCAAAGCTCAGGCTACATTGTTTTTTCTCCCTAGGGCTGCTGGATGTGTATGACTGAGGGGCACACTGATCCTTGGAGATATCTGTGACGTTCTCTGCACTTCACAGCTCAGAGTAGTAATGTCTCAGAGAACTCTAGGCGGGCTGCATCGGGTTTGTAGAGGCTCAGAAAACAAGCAAGTACAACTGCAGGCAGCCTCCACAGCTACAGCCTGCATTGTCACTGAATCTGTGCTGATATGGGACCCAGGGACCACAGCATACCTCCTGCTATCAGAGATCTTCCCTCTTGGAATTGCTTGGCATTTCTCGGTTTCCCTAGTGACATTTGGAGCCTGGGGTTCTTGCATCATTGTCTGATTGGCTGATGTCAGAACATGAGCCTACTAATTTCCCAGGGAAGCTGAGAAATGCACCGTTCTGGCATGGCATCCATATTAGGAAGGGAAGGGGTGGCTCTGTCCTCCAAGGATTTATAAGGTGGTAAGTTGCATTTTAATAAGAGTAGCTAGCTAATGCAGGGCTGTCCCAATGTTCCTGCTGCCACTCATACTGTTGTACAGTTTTATAATCCCTATATGATCCGTGTAAACCATTTCAGCACCCCAAATCTCTTCTCAAGATGGAATGGAACCATGGCACAGACTTTAGTCTCCTATAAGAGATGGAGCCGGCTGGGCAGTGGTGGCTCACGCCTGTAATCCCAGCACTCAGGAGACAGAGGCAGGCAGATCTCTGTGAGTTCAAGGCCAGCCTGGTCTACAGAGATAGTCCAGGACAGGCTCCAAAGCTACAGAGAAACCCTTTCTCGAAAAACAAACAAACAAACAAACAAACAAACAAACAAAAGGAGATGGAGCCAACAGGATGTTAACATGACCAGGGTTAATAAGATTTGTTGATAAACTAGGTGTGTTTGGAAGAAGGAAACAGAAAGACCTTACATTTCCTGGGGATGCAGGGAGTGAAGGCTTTGGTGCTATGTTTGCCATATATCAAGTGCTCAATGATATCAACTGTTGAACTGATAACCAGCTGGGTCACTGTTGGCATCATCTTCTTACTGATGGGTTGGCCAATCTCACAGCCCCAGTATTCAGTATAAGGTGGGATTCTATACTCTAGCCATCTGCCCTTGCTTAGCTAGCTATGTTGCCACAAGCAAGAAACTTCTATGCCTCAACTTCCTCTCTACCAAATGGGAAGGTAAAAGTAGCCACATCATAGGGCTTTGAGGAATAAATGAGCTGGTGTGTGTTATGAGACAGTATGTGTGCATCTCTATGTGTGTGGTAGGAGTACACAGAGCCCAGAGGAGGTCATCAGATGTCTTTCTCTATCACTACCTACTTTATTCTTTGAGAAAAGGTTTCCTACTGAACCCAGAGCTAGGCAGTCAGTAAGCCCAAGTGATTCTCCTGTCTCTACCTCCATAACACTGAGGTTATAGTCACATTAGCCATGTTCAGTTTTTTATGGGTGCTGGGGATTTGAACTCAGTTATTCATGCATACATAGCACTTTTACTCACTGACCCATCTCCCTAGTCCTCAAAATGTGTGTGTGTGTGTGTGTGTGTGTGTGTGTGTGTGTGTGTGTGTGTGTGTGTGTGTTCATATGTATGTGGATGCACATGTATGTGCATTGGGGAGTCAGAGGACACTTTGCACATAGTTTCTTTTCACTCTTTTCTTTGAGACAAAGTCTCTCACTGGCCTAGAACTTTGCCAAGTGAATCCAGGCTGGACAGCAGATGAGCTCTAGGAATCTGCCTGCTACTTGCCATCCCTGGGATTGCAAGCATATGCCACCGTGTCTGGTGCTTTACATGGGTTCTGGGAATGCAGTTCAGGAGCTCACATTTGCAGCTTACAAGGCCCAGGCTTTATCCACTAAGCCATCTCCCCTGCCACCAGGTGAGCTGTCTTATGGAAAACACTTAGGAGCACCTGGAAAGGCTCAAGCTTCTACACATACAATCTGCTCGTTTTGGTTGTTATAATTACGAGTGTTCCACCAAAATAACACTCATAGAAGGCCTTGTTTGCTAGAGGAACCCTAAAACCTGTCTTTTTATACATGAGAATCAAGGAGAGAAAGCAGATGTTCCCCAATGAGAGGAAACCTCAATTTAGACACGGGAGCTTTGTGGTAAGTTTAGTGATTGTGGACAGTTTTTCAGCTAAGGCTTAGGTCGCTAGGACCCAGAGTAGCTGACCACAGAACTTACCCACCACCGGCTTCTTCCATATGCTCACCACTCTGGTGCCACAAGGCAGAAGCTTTCTAGCTGCCCCATTTGTGGAGGTGAAAGTGTCAGTGTGCTGGAATTGGGGACATGTGGCTCCAGGGGCAAGTGGGAAATTCAGTCCAGGTTCCCAGTGGGAAGACACTGGCTAGGCTTCTGCCTTAGAGCTGGCTGGAAACGATCAGTCAGCTCCTCTTGGGTGACAGGAAGACACTTGTCTCTGGAGGATTGAAGAGACTTCCCTGCACTTTCAAGGGCACCCATTCTCCAAATGACAGGGAATGAACTTAAATGGTAAACTTCAGTGTTATCCTTTAATTACAAAAACAAAACAAAACAAAACAAAAAACCACCAAAGCCACATAAACCACATAAAATGTAACCATAGGTGGGCTAATGGGTGAGACAACTAGTTGGACCAAATTGGACTTTCCTTTCCCTGCCTACACATCAGCTTTTCAGCCATAAAGTCTACACATACTTCTCAAACTTAAAGATATATAAAATAATTACGTCCTAGCATGTGCTAGAATGACAGTCACTGTGATTTGCCACCAATTGCGAGATAACAAAGCTACACTGAACTTTATAGGAATCCGGGAAACATTATCTCTGTGCCTCATCCTTTTGCTTCCTGGTCCTTTCCTGTGGTGGATACTGGACAGGGTTCTGTGAAAGTAGAAATATCTCCCAACCCCCATACTATTACAACTGCCGTGCAAGAGCATCTGTGTGTTCCTCGGTTTCTTTTGTTTTAAGCACAGTGACAATAGTAGCCGACAGAACACTTGGGAGACACAACGCAGCATGCCTGTGGTGTCCCTAAAGACCTACAGGCCTGCTGACCCCATCAATAAGGCTATCTAGGTGATCAATAGTGATCACTATGACTGAATTGACCCAACATGGGTCCACATTGATCACTTAAGACACCGGGGATGATCAGATCTGCTGGGCCAGGAATCAGGGAATTTTACCGTGGGTGTCCCAGTTGAATAAGGACCTAGACTGTGAAGAAATGAGGTATCAGCTTACAAACCACCTTGGACTTTAGGGAAGTCTTGTGTGGTGTGAGGTTGGTCTCTGGGCATCACCTCTGTCACTTCCCAGGGGTCAGGTCAGTAACCTCTCTGAACCTCAATTCATTTTTTGGGGGGAGGAATTATGGAGTTATGTGATGAAGCATTAATACACTTGGCAGAAAAGACAGGAAACCATAAATAAAATTCAAATGTCATTAGCATGGTTTACTCTGAAGAGGAATTTTCTACTATGCAAAAACTACCTTTTGTGTTGATGTCTAGAAATATGGGAGGCCCTCCCCATCTCTTATTAAATGGTGCTAGGGGTGGATCCCAAGGTTTTTCAGATAGTAGGCAAACACTTGACCACTGAGCTAACCCTCAGCCTACTGATCCCATTAACAGACTCCTGGGTGTATATTGACAGATGCCTGCCTTTGCCAAGCATGGCCTTTAATCTACAAAGCAATCTATGAACTTTAAAGAGACAGCAATATCAACTTGCTTCTCACTGTGGAGTTCAGAAACAGTAGGTCTCAAGGCAAAGCGACAGTTCTCCTGCCTCTGGACTTTCTTCTTAGCACCTACATGTCCCAACACTTTTCCAAGCCTCAGCAGGTGTCCCATCTTGGGAATGAAGAGACATTTCTGCAAGGAAAGACTGAGCTGGGTGCTGATGATGGAGCTGAGTTGATAGAATACTTGCCTCACCCTTCAGGAAAGCCTGAGTTTGATCTCTAGAGGTGGTGGTACACATCTGTAATCCCAGAACTCAGGAAGTGAAGCTGAAGGATCAAAGGGTCAAGATCATTGCTGGCTATAAATAGAGGTCAATCCAAACTTACACACACACACACACACACACACACACACACACACACACACACACAAATGAATATAAACATGTGAACTGAGTGACATGAGGCAAGGACGCAAGAGGCCAGGCTCTGATGGGGCCCTGCTGCAGATAGGTGGGGCTTGGGTATAAATGGTTTTATCAGCCCAAGCCTGGCACGTGGTCTGAGTTCTGGACACTGCAGTGGATTTCAATAAACCAGGACACGTGGAGCTATTGAGGCTTGCAGAACAATACAAAAAGCAATATGGTATTCTACAGTCTCCTGGTTCACAAATGAATGACCTCCTTTGGCTGACACCTTGAGTCATGGCCAGCTGCTCACAGTCCCTTGTTACATAATTGTCTTTATTGGCTATTTGTAGAAGATTCACTTAAGGCTACCATTTTGTCGGGTTTGCAGTTCTCTTTTGCTCCTCCCTCCCTCCCTCTTCTCCTCCCTCCTGCCTTTATTTCTACAGCAGTCCAGCTTCTCTTAGAACCCCACCTCCCCCTTGCTTCCCAGTGAGGGACCTGAGTGGCAGCTTATGTCTTCATATTCAAGTTGGGTTTTATACATCAACTGTTTTGCCCTAGATTTTAGTGCCTTGCCTCACATGATGAAACAAGGATATTTTATCTAGACATATATTTTATTTTTGCAGGAGGCACATAACTCCTGTCAAAAGCTAAAATGCTTCTGCCTCAGAACAGATTCCAAGGCAGTGAAACTGTATCCCAGTATTCCACCCACTGAGGACAAACATGTCGGGGTTGTTTAGAAGGAGTTTTCTGAATTAAACTCTTACTATAAATTACCAGTTGTGTATTAGCATATCTCCCTCCCAGACAGTCTGGTGATGTAGCTGGTCCCTTCTAAACCTAAGAGAGAACCAAGGACTGTAAGTCATGTCTCCTTACTGCTGGAAATCCACAGGGCAGCACCCCTAGCCCTTGCAAGATGGAAATTAAAAATAAAAATCTTGCTCGTTGGTTTAACTCCAAAGACTTGAGAATTGACTAATAATGCAAATATCCAGAGGTTAATAGCCTGGTGACATTACTGTAACTTACACTGTGGCTTAAAGGGCATTATCCATCACATGGCCAGCCATGGTCAGTTATCAGAAGAGATGGATAAATATCAAAAGAAGAATGAACTGTCATATCAAGAATTAATAAAATGTAGAGTATTTTTCTCCCATTTTCTTCTCTTAATGGATCAGGGCCGCGTGAAGCCTTTATATCATTTGTGCAAGGTTGAGCTACCCTTTTATGCCTAAAAACCAGTCTCTGGTTCACTCACTGTAAATCCCAGAAGTTCCCAGTGGGGAGGGAGAATCAGCTAGTAATTCCTAAGGGAGACAGTATGAATTAGCTAAAAGGGACCTGTTGGCCATTGCTGTTTGGGACAAAAGAAATGAGCAGTCTTACGTCTCTAGGTGTAGCTAGCCCATTTTGGATGACTGATGCCCTGGCATCTGCATTTAGAATTTGGTTGGGGTAGCCAGGGCCCCACTTGTACAGTTTGTCTCACCAGCAAGGTGACTGACACAAAGCCCCTGTGTTGAGTCCACCACAGTCAGTAAAATAGATCATTGCTCCTGGCCAGGAACTGTGATTCTTCTCACGATGGTCAGCTGTTCACTTGGTCAGTTTCTCATGCCTCTGCTGGCTACTGTTTTGAGCTCTTCTAGAGAAGGATGGAGTGATAGTATCTTAGGGGAAATTGTAGGTTCTCAGCTCCCACTGCTAAAAGGAAAATTACTGCCCTGAGCTGTCCCTGGTCAGGTTCCAAACGAGTCTTGTCGCATTATTTAAATACCGAATTGTGACATTATGGAAGTTGGTACCCAGTTGCTCTTGGCAGTGCCTGCATGCTGGCAGGTGTTGGGCAGAAGGCAGTGCCTCTTCGCCAAAATGTCTTGGTGCTGCTACTCCCAGGAGCATAAGCTCCTACCCTGGATGATGTTGTACTGTTTTATTCCCTTCTGCTTGCCAAATGCATCAAATTCAAACACCCACATACTCAGCATGGGTCACCCCCAGTGGCATATCAGGGACTCCTTAGCCTGGATTGCTCTGTGGTGGTATTGTGCACCCTAATAAACTTACCTGTGATCAGAGACAGGACAGCTACAACATTAAACACAGATGTTAGGTAGTGGTAGCATGCACCTTTAATCCTAGCACTCCAGAGACAGAAATCCCTCTGGATCTCTGTGAGTTCAAGGCCACATTGGATACAGCCAAGCATGGTGACTCACACCTTTAATCCCAGGGAGTGATGGTAGAAAACAGAAAGATATATAAGGCGTGAGGTCCAGAAACTAGAAGCTTTTGGTTGGTTAAGCTTTGGGTTGGTTAAGCTTTTAGGCTCTGAGAAACAGTTCAGCTGAGACCCATTCTGGATGAGAACTCAGAGGCTTCCAGTCTGAAGGAAACAGGATCAGCTGAGGAACTGGTGAGGTGAGGTAGCTGTGGCTTATTCTGCTTCTCTGATCTTCCAGCATTCACCCCAATAACTGGCCTCGGGTTTGATTTTATTAATAAGGACTTTTAAGATTCCTGCTACACTGTTCCCCAGGTTCTTTCTTACTGCTGGGAGCTTGTCCTCTCATGCATTCTTCTCTCTAGGCTCAAAGTTGCTTCAAGCACAAGAGAAGGCCAAAGTGCCATGTCCAAAGAGCATCCGTTCGTTCTTCACTGTGAGTCTTTCCTCCAAACTAGCTCTGGTTTCTGTCAGTTCACCCTATGATCGGCACACAGGTATTATTATTGTTTTCCTTCTCCTGCTGCTGTTCTTGAATGAAGAGCATGTGCTTTGTCTATGACCCCTGGGTAGTGAGAATTTTCCTGAATGGTCGGCATATTTGGGATTTGATGTGTAAATAAGCCACCCCCGTTTTACAAAACCCATGTGGAATGCTTTTGGAAATGACTTCTGACCTGCCTTTCATGGCAGCCTCTGGCAGAGAAGGGTAGAGTGATGTAACATGGTCAACTGACCAAATGGAGAGGCAAGGTGCCAAGCCCAGACTGGGCCGGAAACACCTCCCTGGCTGTGGTCAGCAAGTCCAGAACCTTCTGCTGTTTTACTCAGGGACTCATTAGGGACTCAATTTCATAGCTTCTTTTCTCCCCCCACATAAAGATTTTTATTCTATTCTTCTAGCTTCTGCTTGATCAGACAGAGGCTGGCCCAGGACCCCCAAAGCTCCACGGAAATCCTAAAAGGCATCACAATTTCTGTGATCATGAAAGTAAAATTTCCCTGAGACCAAATGAGGCCAGTGGTCCTCTGCAGAGTCTACCATGAGTTTGAAAGCCCTCTCCTGCATAGGGAGCAGGGTAGGATGGTAGAAAGGGAAACACGGTGAGGAATGAGCAGAGACTGAGAGAGACCTATGCAAGTCCCCTTCTGCACTGTCTGGGAGACCTTGAGGGCTGGGGAGATGAAAAAAGTCAAGTACTTGCCATTCAAGCTTTGGGAAATAGGTTTGATGACCAGAACCTAGGCAGAAAAGCCAAGCATTGTGGTGTAAGCCTATAAAACCTGGGCTGGAGAGAGAGACACATGTGGATCCTTGGAGCTTACTGGCCTTTCGGATGAGCCAGGCTGGCAAGCTCCAGGTTAGTAGGAAACCCTGTTTCAAAAATACAAGGTGGAGAGCATCCCAAGAAATACATCCAAGATTAACCTCTGGCCTCCATGAGCAAGGGCACACACACACACACACACACACACACACACACACACACACACACACACACACACACACATACACACACACACACATACACACACATACATACACACACACATACATACACACACACATACACACACACACACACACACACATACACACACACATACATACACACACACACACACACACACACACACACACATACACACACACACATACATACACACATACATACACACACACACACATACACACACACATACACACACACACACACACATACATACACACACACACATACATACATACACACACATATACACACGCACACACACATACACACACATGCACATACACACACACACACACGCGCGCACACACACACACACACACACACACACACACACACACACACACACACACACACACGCTGCTCTTTTTACTAGCTTTCTTTTTGTTTTCTCTCCCTCCTCCTTCATTATTACTATTACGAAAAGAATGTTTTCATGCAAATGTAAAAGAAAATGCATGTAAGATTGATGGCATGGGTATGCCCTTCCAGCTCTTTCCTCTGTCCTGGGCTGACATGGTGGCATAGATCTGCAAAATGGTAAGTGGCACCCACCCAGCCCTGAAGTCAGAAAATGGATATAAAATAAGAACCATCTTCTCCAATGTCTGACTGAATCAATTTTGTCCACTTTGATGTGTGTCTTTCCCATAGGTTGGCTCAGTATGTTTGTTCTGAAGACAGCTTCTCTCTCCATTGGTGTCTTCACCGTGGCACGCACTCCAATTCTGAAGTGCTGATTTAGGTTTTGTTTCCCCAAGCCAGAGCAGAAGGAAAGAAATCCTTTCCTTCTAGATCTCCTGCTCTGAGATCTGTGATGGACACATATAAGACAGTCTCTATGGGGAAACTTCTCAGCCCGCAGGGTCAATGAACAGGCAATTATTCTGTAAAGCAATAAGCCGCTCCCTTCCTATCTGCTCGCTGGGTCTGTCTTCAGCCATCTGCCAGGAAAGAGAGTGGATATTCTCTTATCTCACCCACATCTCTGATAAGGGTATTGGATGAGGCTGATTATCCTCCCTAGCTGTAAGACATGCTCCTTTGCACGCTGGCTACCCTGCAACTGGGCAAAGATCTCTGATGTTTGGCTGGGTGCAGCCCTAAACAGGGTTTAGATGCTCTGTCTTATGGTGTCTTTTGCACAGCATGGAATGAGAGGGGGAGGGGAGGGTGGACAAAGGGTTGCATGCAGATAAAAATGGAGTAAGAGAGAGGGAGACTGGCTAGACCAACTTACATGACTTTGGGTGTACTCTGAATGTTCAGGCCTCATCTGAAGGGAATTGTCCTTCTCCAAACATGAAGGTTGGGAAGGGACCGGTTCAGTGCCTGGCAATGGTAGGAGCTTATTCAATGAACCTTAGCAAAACCAATGGAGGCGATGGCTAGGTTTCATCCGTGACACAATCAGTCTTGTCTGTATCACTGGGAGGAAGCACGCCCTGAGAATGAGAAATGGAACCAGGAGTTGTGTGGTGACAAAGGCTGAGTGGAAAAGGACCCACTCATCCAGCAAAATCCTTTCTGTGCTGCCTTCCATGATGCTGGGCTCCCAGGCATGAGCTTTTACTACAGAATAACAAGAAAAGCCTTTCAAAATTCACCGCCGCTGAGCACGGTAGTACACAGCTACCATCCCAGAGCTCAGGAGGCTGAAGCAGAAGGATTTAGAGTTTAGTTGCTTATCTTAAAGGGTTCAGGTCCTTCAACAGAACTCTAGCCTCCTCAAAGCCCAAACGGTTTTCATTTTGTTCTCATGAGTTCTGCAAATCACATCTCTGTTTCTGTCACTTTGGGGACATCGTGCGCTGTGGCATTTCTTCCTCCTTTGCTTTTTAGTGTCCCGGGTGTCTTGAGAGGCTACCCTGCAGTCTAATACCCGCTTCTGGAAGACTCCGAGGCCCCACCTTAGAAGGCTTTCCCTTCTTTTCTCAATTCCCCAGTGGAGAGCACAAGACTCCTAGAGACCTCAGCTCAGGTTTCCAAGCAAGGAATATCAAAGGCAGAGGAGCCAACAGGTACGCAAACCTTGTCTGGGCATGGCCCACAAACTCTGCTGGTGCCTGAGGGGATTTGGAGTAAGGGCACCTTTGGTTTGAGTTATTCTGTGATGATCCAATAACATAAGGATAAATGAGTCACCTAGGGAAACCTTGAGTTTGGAGAATACAGTTAGTGGCTGTTGGTGAGTGGGAATTTTTGCTGCCAGATGCCTTTGGTGTTTTACGTTTCAACATTTCTTTTCTTTTCCTTTTTTAAAAAATTCTGAGACAAGGTTTCTCTGTGTAACAGTCCTAGCTGTCCTAGAACTCACCTTGTAGACCAGGCTGGCCTTGAACTCACTGAGACTCACCTGCCTCTGCCTCCCAAGTGCTGGGATTAAAGGCGTGTACCGCCACAGCCTGGCTCATTTTAACGTATCTAACTTTGGATGTGTGCTGCCTTTGACTGATTCCAGTAGTGGGATTCTTTCTTCTATCTGCCCCTGGCAGGAGTGTCTTTAATTCATGGTATGTCCATGGTCAAAGAAACCCTTGAGTGGAGGAAGTACTGGCTACTGTGACCAAATACTGGAAGGCATTCAGCTTCCCCAAAGGAGCGGCATTTGGTCAGCTTCACTGTGGCCTTTACTCTCCCAGTTTTTTTGTGTTGAGGACATTTGTCTTCATGTAGGCGCTTAGGACTCTTCCTAAAGCTGGAGAAAATGGCTTAAAATTAGCCAGGAAACTCTGTACCTGGGATGGGCCACAGTGAGGCACTGGGCAGGTGTCCCATCAGCTGTCAGCTCCATTTCCTCCTGTGAGAATAAATGAATCACCCAAGCAACTGGGTGCGGCTGACTGAACAGGGCATAGGGGTATAAGAAGACAGACTTCCCAGAGTGACAGCGAGGCTCTGAGTTTCTGCTATTAAGGAGGCACCTGTTGAGTCAGGTAAGCCTGTGCCAAGTTGGATGTCTTAGTCACCTGTGTAGCCTGTTGTAGACTAGCCCCTAGAGAAGTCTGATTTTCTGTCTGATGGACCTCAAGAAACAGCCCAGGGGGACACCGAGGCCCAGATAGCATGCAGCCATTCTCACATATGACGGACCTCTCTCCTTACCTGTTGTCTGTGTGAATCTTCCTGGGAGCCTTGGATAGACACGGGATATGAGGACTTCCCTGGCTCTTCCTTTGTAAGAACTGACTTACTGACTCTTGAAAGGACAAAGATGGGTGACATCGTTCACTTTTACTTTTGTTCCTAGATAGCATTGACATTGTAGGTTAATGCAGGTAGAAGCTGTCATGGTCAATTTTCTTTGCTGACTGGGTTAGATTTGGAATCACCCCCTAGATGGACGCCTGAGCTTGTCTGGAGAGCATACGGATGGTCCCACCCTGAATACGAGCATCACCAGTCCATGTTCTGGGGTTCTAAAAAGAATAAATCAAAAGAGAAAGCTAGCTCAGTAGCGTGTTCATTGCCCTCTGCCTCCTGACTGTAGACACAATGTGGTCGGCTTCTTCCATTCTCTAACATGCTTTCCTCATCGAGACCTACTATAACCTCAAATGGAGAGCCCAAATAAAGTCTCTTCTCCCATCAGTTGCTTCTGTTGGGCATTTTAAACACTCTAGTGAGAAAAGAAACTTGTACAGGTACATTTTCTGTGGGCTCCATACAGGGCTGCATCCTTTGTGCTTTTCAATACTAGTAATTTTCTGTGTTCATTTAATAAGTAGTGTTGAATATCTCCAATGTGCCTGATACTATTCTAGAGTCTGAGGATATAGGAGTGAATGAAATAACACCCCAGCTGTCATGGGGCTTGCATTCCAGTGGGAAGAACTAGACAATAACAAATCAATAACCATAAAACCTGCCAGGAAGTGATACAGGAAGCTGTAAGCGTAGAAAGAAACTATGCCAGTCATGAAACTATGGAATGGAGTGTCATACTGAAATCAGTGTTTTACTTCTAAAAATCTTATTAGGACGAATGAGCATGAACATCTGTTGATTAGAACAACCTGATCATAGTAAGATAAGAGGCCTCACACCTGTAATCCTAGCTACTCTAGAGGCTGAGGTAGGAGGGTCACAAGTTCAAGGCCAGTCTGGGTAACTTACTGAGACCATATTTCAAAATGGAAAAAAAAAAAAAAAACCCTGAAAACAGGCTGGAGATGTATTTCAGTAGCAATGGGGAATTTTGTTTTTAACTTATCTAAGGCCCTGAGTTTGATCCCCAGCATATATATATATATATATATATATATATATATATATATATATATTAAAACTTCATTACAAGTATGTTTTAGATTCTTATAGATTCTACCAGTGGACATACCATTGAGCTGAACATTATGTTATGGGTGGCATCCACTAAGCATTCTAAATGCACCTTATTTTTAACCTGCCCATTTTTCAGGTGAGGAAACTGTCTGAGTTCCTATCAGTGAGTACTGAATCTGGTTCTGCCAAGCTCTGGAGACTGTGTCTGTACTACAGTGCTGTTAGAACACTGGTATGAGGACAGGTTATTCAATTAGATGGTTCAAATAAGGATTGGAGTTCTTTAGTATGGGCAGAAGTTACAGTGCTAAGTGGTGCCTTTAAAAGCCTGAGTCTGACTTCTCTGGTATATCCTCCTCTCCTGTACCCCTTCTCAAAAATAAGGCATCTTCAAGAACTGAGAGTGAGGCTGTCCATGAAGTATCCAGCAATATCTAGGAGGGCTTGCCTTGTGTCCCCATCAGTCCACTCATACTAGGGTCCCTACTCTTCTTGGTGGCCACAAGACCAGCACCTACAATTCTAAAAAATCTTGCATGAGTTGTAAGTCCTTACAAAGTGGACCAGTTTGTTTTCATGACCAAGACTCACTTGTCATTTTGACTTGCTGTCACCAACACATATAATGTCAATATGCAAAACATGGGTTTATTTTGGTAGAAACAGAGCCCAGGGCCACATCAGGGCATGGACACTTTTCAGAATGTGACTCACCCGATGGCACACTTTTTCCATTCCTGATTTGATCTTGGAGACTACTTTGAAGTTACCAATTGCCTTATTTAGGTGAAGATGGTACAGACAAGGTTACCCCATCTGTTTCCACAGAATGTGGGGCAGGCAGAAGTTCTAGATGGATCTTGTACAGCCATGTTCACCCATCACAGAAAGGGCAGATGCCCACACAGAGTAGCTGGTGGGACACCGGCAAACTTCTTGTCTTCCCTCCGGACCCATAACCTCTATGTTGACCCTAATGGCAATGCTCAGTTTTCTGAGCCTCACTTTCCCCCTCTGCTTCCTTTCCCTTATATGACACCCACTTTGAGGAGCTGAAGCTTCTCCTCTCAGATACTGCCCACCAGAAGTGGCCCCTGGTCACTTTTTCTGGAGGATCAGGTGGCTTCCTATCTATTCCAGGGAGCCAAGAATTCTATTAAGAACAGATAGAGAGGTTATTGGTGGGTAGATGGAAAAATGAAGGGTTACAATCCATAGAATATCTGCAAGGTATTATAGATGAGCCATGAAGATAGAACAGAAGAAAGAGCCTCTGTGGGGAGATCCAGATAAATAGGTGTAAATAGGTACTCCTGGTTTTGTGTTGTATGTCTAGGCTGGTGGCTGACATCAGGACACTGAGCTAACAGTGAGAAGAGTGGGCTTGGGGAAGGCAGAGCCTCCTGACAGCATCAGCACAGCAGTCAACTGAAATGAACCACTCTATTGGTTCTTGTACTCACCCACCAGGAAGCTTTTCTATCTTTAGTTAGCAAAAGCATGGAACTGAGGCCCTGAGAAACGAAAATGCTGTGTATCACACAAGGAAGATAGGATATGGAGTCACCTAGTCCTTTATCTGGACTAGGTTTTCTTTCCTTCCCTCCAAACTTACTTTGATCCCTTCTTCTTCCCTCAGCTATTGCACTATGTCCTTATTTGTTCCAGCTCTCCAAACACAAGAAAACCATCCCTGCTCTTGACCTCCCAGAGGGAACAGTTCTAGGTTGGGCCGATGTTACCTTCCCCCTTTCCTCATGCTTGGTTGCTGGTGTGGCTCTGAGTCCACTCATCTCATAGCTCACTAAGCACATGACACTATCTGTACTTCATTTGTGTGACAGTTCTTAGGAGATTCTACTCTCCCGCTCCCTGAATTCATTTGGAAAGAACTTCCAACCAGGAAAGTTGCTCTCATTCATTAATTCATTTCATCCACTCACACTTATTTTCCATGAACAAATGGGCACGTATTATAGCATGAAAACCCCAAAAGTCTCCTTACATCTCCCTTCAGTGCTTCATTGAAGGGAGAACAGAGTACGTTCTACAATTTACTCATTGATTAACTCTTCAAATGCATCTTGAGTACTGCAATGTGCTAGAAATCATGATGTTACAGACCCTGGTGATACAGAGATCATCAGCAAGAGAGATGGGATCCTTGCCTCATGGGGTTCTTGGCCTCACTGAGTTTCATGGAGAATAATCCATTTTGGTTGACCCATTCCCAAGTGGTGAGGACACAGCACCATATGGCTTTACTTAAGAGATCATCATGTTACATACCAAACGGTTGAAGAACATTGGCATTGGATGCCCAGTCATGGTCACACTAATCAGAAAGGGCTTCCTGGTTCAGGAGGCTGTGCTCCGTCTTCCTCAGCACACCAGAAATTTCCCAAGTGCCCAATACTCACAGCCTTTGATTGCCTGGCAACATGAAGATGCAAATTGCAGCCTGGAACCAGACAGCATGGATACATCAACCCAGCCCTGCACCTGCCAGCAAGGAGGTTCCCGAAACCACATCTCTAGGTGCTGTGGAGCTGGAGAATGATTTGCTACAGACAGCCCCTGGCACAGCATCCCTTCTTCTCGGAAGGAGTAAATTGAACATTATATTTTGTTGGATACATCAATTTCATGGCTCCTTTAAAAAAAATCATCTTTGTGACAGTTAACAGTGTTTGTACCTGTTTTCCTGAGTAGCAAAGAGTGGACCATAAAATGCTCACTCTTAAGGCTTCAAGGCACGCGGGGAGAGGGCATCTCGGGTCACAAGGAAACACAGTTTATGCCAGAAGGTTCCCCTAGTTTATCCCGTCCCAAGCTGCAATCTAGTAGAGCAGTCTTATGGAATCATCTCCACTGTAGATCTGATTCTGGGTTCTCTGCAGCACTTGGAACTGCCAGGTTTCATGAAATTCACCCAAAACAATGTAAGGCCCAGAAACAAAAAGAATGGCCTGCTATCCAGCTATTTGTCTTAGCTGTGACAGTCGGAAAATTCAGTGAAGGGACTAGCTATAGGTTTTATTCCCAAAGCTTAGCCTTTATTTAACAGGCTCCTTCCCCCACATGCCCTGCACGCCCTCACCCAGACCCAGCATCCATGAACACATTAGGTGGTGGCACCTGCTTCTAGGGTCCCCTCTAATTCTTCCACGTCCAGGTTGAACCCAACCAATTATAAGCCACCCTCAGGGGGAAATATGGCTAATTAAGATGAACTTTAAGCAGGGTGTGGGGGGGGACTTAATTAATTTGATCTTTATCTGAAACTCTTTCTAATTGAAATAAACTTTAAAAGTGCTATGGATCAATGCCTCCAACTATTTGTTAAAATGTACATATAGCGATGTCTTATAATGCACAAGGTTGGGAATTGGATGCTAATGAGTGTTGGTGCTCATCTTCAGGCCTCTTTAGCAAGCACCACAGTGACTGGGTTTAAGAGGAGCCATGTATGCTCGGGTTGGTGGGGATGGAGGCTCTGACAAGGCCTGGTCCTTAACGGATAATAGATGACATTTCTATGGTATTTGGGAGGCCCTGTCTTACTTGTTTTAACACACAGGCCAGCTTCTTCAGCCTGCACAACAGCTCCACAGAGGAAGTCTAGGCCTTATTCCCTTTCTGAAAATGAGTAGGGTGAGGTGAACCCATGGGGATCACAGTCCAGCCAGTAACGGAAGTGGAGTGTGGAGCGTGAACCCTGGGACCTAGCTTGCAACCAATCTCTGACTCCTGTCCTCCCACCCTGTTGCAGCCATCACTGGGATCCTTACTGCTTGCTTTCCACCTGGGGTCTATGGGTAGCTGCTTCATGCCAGGCACCGGTTTGGGCAGCTGATGCCTGTAGCAGGGCCATTCATTCAAGCCTGTTCTTCCAGATTTCTCTACAAAGGAAATTCAGAGCATAGTCTTGGGGGCCCAAGAGTAGCTGGAAGCAACTTAGTTAGAGCTCAGGGCAGGGGCCAGGCTTAGTAGACACACATTCAAGACACTAAGATAAGTCTGAATTTCAGAAAGATGTAAGCAATTTCTAGAGGGCTAAGGCAAATAGCCAATCTTGTATTTTGTCCAGAAGAAGTGAGAGACAGGACTACAGACAGGAACCTAGGGCTGGTGGGAAAGGCCAAATGGTAACAGTGTGTGTGTGTGTGTGGCAACCAGCAGTGTTCTGAGAAGGAGGAGCAGGCTTGGCTGAGCCTGCAAGGTAGGGTTTTTCAGCAGAGGAAAGGGATCAGAAGTGCAGGCTCATGCAAGGAAGCAGAGCAGCTGAGCACAAGGTCAAGGGTGAATACAAGCCTTGAAGTCATATTAGGAATGGAGTCTTTGCCTTTATGCCCAACAACGCTATATAGTATCTTCACAAAGAGTGTGGCCTTGGTTGGGCTCCTGATTACTCCGTAGATTCCCCAAGGGACACAGTAGCCAGTGACTGAATGACTCTGGGCCAAGCTGAACTTGAAGGGGGAATTCTCCTTTCCAGGATCCTGCTGAGATCTGAGAAATGCAGTCAGCACACTGCAAAGGAAGGCAATGCTGGGGGGAGACCTGGGCATTCTATGCAGGAAATGAAAAGAAAAAAAAAAGGCAAAATACATTAGCCTTCTCTTCGGAGCCGGAAGTGTTTTAGGTGCCGGGGAGATTGTAGTAGCTGTTACAGACCTTCCGAGGAGACACCCAAGGACGGCACTAGCATGGATCAAATTGCCTGGTGCTGAGTTAGTGCAGTGGGTACCAGTTCCTGAATAGATGGTATATTGGGGTGCTAATTGAGTCAGGTTTGGGGTCATGGCTGGGCTATGCAAACTGGAGAAGTGCTAGAAGGATAGGGATGGGAAAATGTGCTCCTACTGTCAGCTTATAGGTCCCTGTGAGACCTGAGGAGGAGTTCTGGTTTCTCTAAGGGGACAAGGGATTGGATCCTGGATCCGGTGACTCTATCAAGTTAAAAGTCCATCTCTTCCGAGGGATTAGTTGGAAGGGGGATGGTGATGCTGGAGACAAATAAGATAATTTGTATATAAGGTGGACCTGATTGGAGATGAGTACCGGGGAGCTATGATGGGTTAGTTCTCACTTTAAACGACTTCTCTATGATCTTTCCTCTACAAAAATTATGCACTTGATGGTAATTTTTCATGTGTTTGAGACGGTCCTAATATATACCCAGGCTGGTCTGGATCTTGTTATCTTGCCTAGGCTAGCCTCTAACTCTTCATTCTCCTGCCTCAGTTTCCCAGGTCCTGGGATTATAGACAAGTCTTACCACAGCAGCTTTTTAAAAAGAAGTAAGAACAGTGGAAAAAAAAAAAGAAGGGGTGGGAATAACCTTGAGGTTGTAAGACCCATAGATAAAATATGAATACAAGCGAAAAGAGGAGGTAAGGAAAGGCCTTTGGGGTGGGAGCAGGTGACAGAGTAGGGGACATTGGCTGAGAGCACATGGTCAGCACAGAGGTGAAGTGAGGAGTCTCGGGAGATGATCTGATGGTTTGCATCATGCCCTGGAGCCTGGCCCTTCTCATACTGCACAGAGCATCCAGAACAAGCCCCATCCCGAGAGCTGTTTCCCATCAAGAGGGAGGAAGTCATGAAGGGAACTGCAGTCTCAGGAGAGGAACCCTTAGTGAAGCCGAGGTAACATGATCTCAAGAGAAAGTGAGTGTGAACTTGTGGCCACTCAACCCTTCCTTTTCTATTCTCTATTCTCCACAGAGGGCTCAGAGGGCAGTGTGGAGTCCCAGTGGCTGAGTGCTCACTCAATTCCCGTACACACGCAGAATTTTTCAAGATGTATCCATCTCCCCAGGGAGGATGTGACCTCTGCTGATCTCCACTGCTGACAGCAGAGCCCATCACAATGAGATTTGCTTAAGTCACAAGCACACAAATTTTACATTCAGGTGACTTTAGACAACATACTTTCAATTCATTATGACTCAGTTTCTTCACCTGAAACATGTGAGCAGTAGTAGATGAAATGATGCCTGCCATCATTATGCTCCTATATCATCTGAATTTGATGGATATTGTCATACTCACTATTACATAATAATAGTATATAACAGCCCTATGAGAAATCATTATTGCTTATGCAGTTAGTTAAGAAATGGAGGTTCAAGGAGGCTATGAGACTGGATTTGAAACACCTAGGTAATAAACAGCAGAGTCAAGAGGCAAAGGCCTGTGTAGATTGACAACCATCTCTGGAGGTCCAAAGAGTGAGCAAATAGGCAGATGGGCATGGATGGAAAGGTGATAAAGAGTAAAGATGAGCAGGGTGGTGTAGGCCTTTAATCCCAGCACTCAGCAGGCAGAGCCAGGTGGATCTCTGTGAGTTAAAGGCCAGCCTGGTCTATACAGAGAAGGCCTGTCTTGAAAAACCAGAAAAAAAAATAAAGATGAAGGGAGGCCGTATCAATGCCTTGTGACTGCTGTAACAAATGACCAGAGGCTTGGTTGTTTAAAACAACAGCAGTCTGTTTCTCATAGTTACAGAGATCAGAAGTCTCTAGTTAAGGTGGGGCCATACTCCCTCTGGAGGCTCTAGGGGAGAATCCTCCTTGCCTTGCTTTGCTTCGGGTAGGCGATGGTTATGGCATTCTTTGGTTTGAGGACACAGCTCTCCAATCTCTTCTTCCATCTGCAGCATCCCTCTGTACAGTCTCTCCGAACCTTCTCTTATTAGCACAGTCTCATCAGTGGATGTCTGGCACATCCTAATTGCGGTATTTGAATGAGAAATGTCTCACATAAGCTCCATAAGTAGTTGAGGGCTTGGCTGTCAGCTGGTGGCACTGTTGGGGTAGGCTTAGGTGGTGCAGTCTTGTTGGAGAAGTATGTCACCAGGGTGTGGGGCACAGGCTTTGAGATGAAATGCGTCATGGCTCTTTCAATTTGCTCATTCTGCTTCAGGATTGTGGTTAAGGATGTGAGCTCTTAGCTTCCTGCTGCCATTGCTACCACTTACTGCCATGCCTCCCTGCCCATTATCGACTTTCCCTCTGAAACCATATGCCCAAATAAACTCTTCCTTCTAAAAGTTGCCTTGGCCATAGTATCTTATCACAGCGATAGAAAAGTAACCAAAGCACTAATCAGCAATAACCTCATCTTAAGATCTTCAATTTAATTGTATTTGCAAAGGCTCTTCCTAATAAGGTCATACCCACAGGCTCAGAGCAACATGCCATCTGGAGGTGACACTCTTCAATCCATTGTAGATATACAAACAACCTGGAGTGAGCAAAACAGAAACCTGACTCAGGAAGATAGAAGGCTGCCAACACCTCTAAATAACACCATTGTGCAATTTGCCTTCTTGCCTCCAGCACAGTGGACAGACACTCCACTAAAATGTGGCCTATAGATGCTATGTGTGGAACCTTAGCAGAGCCACAGATCAAATCCTATTCCTGGCTTCTCAGGCAAGGCTTAGTGAGGACCAGGATTCAGAGAGAGAGAGAGAGAGAGAGAGAGAGAGAGAGAGAGAGAGAGTAAACTGATTTAAAAAAACAACAGAGCATGAATGGGAAAGGAATGGAATCAGAAGGTATAAAGTGAGTCCTGAAAGACTGGACCCAGGTGTTCAGAGAAAATGGCTTACCAAGATCCTTACATTTCAAGACTATGGGACACTGACACCATCCAACTGAGCATGACAGACAAGCAACACAGCTAAAAGGTCAACCTAGGAGACTCTGGTGTTGGATAACGGTCCCAGCATGTCACCAGTTGTATGGCTTTTGGTGACTGCTTTATCAAGTTCACCCCCATTTTTTGCATAAAGTCTGGAAAATTACATCATTTCCTGCTTTTTAAGACTGAAGACTTCATTGATGACATGGTGGTCATTGTAACCTGTTGTGGATATTACTACAATGATAACCTCATAGGGCTTTAGTGAGGATGCATTGCAGTAGTACACATATACCCATCTCTCATGGTGTCTGAAAGATTAGGTACTTAGCACGTTTGATTGAAGGTACGTCACCTAGTTTACTGTCCAAAAAATTTAATGAACAAGGTGCTTCCCCCAGTCAAAATATTTCCAGTCCATGTACCTCAGTGGCAGTTAGATCATTTGCTCAGTCTGTGTAAGGCCCTAGATTCTATCCTTGGCATGGAAGGAAGGGTATGAGGAAGACAGGGAGAAAGGAATGGAGGGGGCGACTAGTAGGAAGAAAGAAAGAAAGACAGAAAAGGAGAGGAAGATAAATGAATTCCCATTCCAAACTGTAGCATTTAAAAATGTATGTTAATACTTCTGGACTGGGTCTGTAGCTCAGTGGTAGAACACTCAACTAGTATATATGAGACCCAGAGTTTGATGCCCAGTACTGAAAAAATAAATAAATGAACAAAAATCTGCACTCTAACTCATCTCTAATTTAGTATATTATCTATATTTAATCAATTCCTGTTGGATATAGCAACATGTTATGCGTCTCCAGAGAAAGGATCATGATGTTGGATTTTCCACACCCTGCATTAGTGTTGGAGACGCTGAACTAGGCCAAGGGAGGCAGGCATGGTCTACTAGCAGGCACACAGTAAATATTTGAAGCTTCCCAGCTCATAGGAAGCAGTCTTGTGGGGATTGTTTAAGCCTGCAGTTTTAGTGAGAAAGTAGTCGTAGAGAGTATGTAAATGAAGGGGCGTGGTCACGCTCCAATAAGACTTCCTGAAAGAGATGGAAGCTGGGTTTGGCCTGCCTGGCGAGGTTGCCTGCTCTCTGAACTGGGGTGCTGGGTTTGCAGGTATCACTAGTAATTCTTGAGACCTTGAGGAAAGCCGGGGAGGGAGAGTCAGAGCAGGAAATGAGCAGATTTCCAAAATAGAGAAAAACGGATGAAAGATTCCAGAAGGAATAGGTTTGAATTCGGGTCCTGAGGCTCTGAATACCTTGCCCAAGGCAATTGACACTCTAAGTGGCAGCCACGGGGTGTGAACCCCGGGCCCTCTGGCCTCCGAGGGTGCCTTTTGAACCACTCCACTTGCTGGCCCTGTCACAGAACAGGGGTTGGCTCGGAAGCAGGGAAATCTCTGTGGGTGTTCAGCAAAAGCCTATTGGATTTTTAAATTTTAAAAGGCTTTTAGAAGCCCAGTTTCTGAAGAATGGCTCGGGGCTGGAACGGTGCGGGAGGGGCAGAGCAGGGGAAGCATTTTGGTAAAAAGGAGCACATGGAGTTCATAAGCTTGGGGGCCATCCTTAGATTCTTGTAAACGTCTCATTTTTTTTTTTTTCTAGAAAGTTCCTTCACAATGACATTTGTTTTCTTAGCCATTTAATATTGTAGAGTGTTTTAGATTCTTCAGGCTTTTTACTCTTTTCTCAGTGAGGCTTCTCTTCGAGGCAGAGGACTTGGGGATGGGCTGTAACCCCGTATTGACTGAGGCTGAAGGATCATTTGGGAGGAGAGAAAGCCTTTAGTAGTCTACATGACATTGTTAGAGTTGAATCTCCTCTACCTAGAGCAGCCTAGTAGGAAGAAATGGTAATGTTCTTAGCTATGATGAGGAATTTTCCTCTTTCTAAGTGACACGAATTGTTGTTAATCAGAATAACATTGCTTGAATGAGTTTCAGAGATAGCTCAGTCAATAAAGGGCTTGTCTTGCAAGCATGAGGACCTGAGTTCAGTCCCTGGCTCCCACTTACAAAGCAGTACATGGTGCTGTATCCACACTGTGGGGGAGGTAGAGACAGGCAGATGCCTAAGGCTCACTCCATAGTCAGTCTAGTCCACTTGGTGAGCTCTGGACCAGTGAGAGACTCTGTCTCAAAAGAAAAACAAAAATCAAGTCAGAAGGCAGTTTTAGAGTGTGATCTCTGGTCCACACATTCGTGTGTGTGTGTGTGTGTGTGTGTGTGTGTGTGTGTGTGTGTGTGTGTTTGCATGTAAATATACACACAAAAAATAATGTCCCTCGTAAAGACTTGCATGGTCTCAGGTCTTGCCTGCTTCATTGTT
The DNA here is from genome assembly GCF_903995425.1 of Onychomys torridus. Classification (NCBI taxonomy): domain Eukaryota; kingdom Metazoa; phylum Chordata; class Mammalia; order Rodentia; family Cricetidae; genus Onychomys; species Onychomys torridus. The sequence continues at coordinate 43,468,124 of NC_050447.1, forward strand.
TAATCATCACAGGAGAGCCCACTAGGAGAATACCCTCTGAATCCCATTTTAGGATGGAGGAACTCAAAACCCAGTCACAGGAACAGAAGCATTTGCAGTCCCATTAACTCCCATGCAAGCGTCCTTGGCAGGGTCTTGCTCTCCCCAATGCCCTGTTAGATCACCATAAAATCTTCTTAGGTACCCAGCAGATGGGGGCAAGCCTTAGCTTGGCTGTTTCTTTGAGATAGGAGATTCTGAGCAAACTCCTGAGCTTCCTGGGGCTTCAATTTACTCCTCTGTGCCCTGGGGATGATGGCTCCCAGCTCTCTGAATTTAAAGAACTAAGCAAACAGCAAAAGAAGGTTGCTTCTCCCATAGCAGCATACTTGCAAAGTAGATACAAAGCCTGGCATTCAGTAGGTGCCTAATACATGCATATATATATATCCTCTCAGAGATTCTCTCACTCTCTAATTTTTTTGGCAGAGGGGGTGCTGAAGGGGGCTTATCTGCTAGGCTAAAGTCATTGTGGTAGTATACAGATTTAGGAGGGTACATTATCAGAGTTCCACTTTAAAAAACAATCTTTTGTTTTCAGAATAATACTGACATCAAGGAAATAAATTTTGAGGGGGGAAACTTCAGGTTAGGGGAGCATTTGGTTGGGCTAGAGGGGAACACAGAAGCAGAAGGAGACTTGCAAGCTCCTGCATGTTCCTGGCGGGAGCTGGAACAGTATAGAAATCTCAGTGTATGGTAAGTATAACACATTCTCTCCTTTTTTCCCCCTTTTTCTTTTTGATCTGTAGCCAGTCTCCTAATGAAATAGGGCAAGCTAATTCTCTTCAGAGGCTAAAATCCCTCGGGCCGAGCAGGCACTTGTAGGAAGACTGAGTGGATTGAGGCTGGGCAGGGAAGTTGTCACTGTGACCCGAGAGTCTTTCATTTGGCTAATCTAACTCCATTACGTTTTGGAAGTGAACCCAGGTAGAAGGAGGGTTTGGAAAGGAATATTCTCCAACCAGCTTGTAATTAAAATGGAACCCTTTGAAGAATTGCTCCTCTTTCAATTGTTCCAGACACCCCTTTATCTGATTGAATGCCAGGACATGGCTGCCTTAAGCTCTGGCTAATTCTCTGCCAAGATACTTAGCTCTCAGTCCCAGCTTGCCTGTGTGTTTTGTGTTTAGTGTTAAGGATGGATGGAGATGCAGAATCAGGAGCAGCCATGCATTCTCTGTGGTCCTCCATGGTGGTGGCCATCTTCTGCCCTTCCTAATAAGCAAGAGCTTCTGTTTTATAGGTAGCCTCTCTCTCTCTGGTGTTTAGTTTAAACTCATGTTTCAAAACTGAACACCAGTCTCTGTCTCTGCTCCCTGACTGTGGAGGCATTGCAACCAGGTTCTCCTGCTGCCATGATGGACTATACCTTCAAACTACAAGCCAAAGCAAGCCCCTCCTTCCTTAAGCTGCTTATGTTAAGCATCATGTCTCAGCAGCAAGACAATGAGCTAATACAACCAGCAAATTACTGCCTTTAAAAAGATTCCCTTTCCAAAATCTCCATCTAGTGTGTTGAAATTTCGAACTACAGGAAACAACAAAAAGAAAGAAACACATCCCTCTGCCACAGGATGGAAGTAGTTCATGTCCAAGGGTGCCTCCTGGATGCCTGAACAATTGCTCAGCCCTCCCACATTTGCTATGATTTTGTTTTTTTGTTTGTAGTTAATATCTCATGTAGCCCAGGCTAGCCTTAAACTCTCTAGCTGATGTCATCACCTTGCAATTCTGATTCTACTGTTTCCACATTCTGAGTGCTGGAATTATAGGCATGTACTACCACACCCAGTTTGGGGGAATGCTAGGGATTAAACCCAGGGCCTGTATATGCTAAGAGGCACTCAACCAACAAAGCTGCATGCCCAGCCCACCTTACAAAAGACTCTCTTTTGTGAGGTGAAAATAAAAGCCACTTCAGAAAGCTGAGCTATCCTTGTAGACCTGTAGTATTTAACTCAAGCCAAACAGGCCTGCTTTCTATTTACATAGAGTCTCAAAACAAATTCCAAATTGCTCTCTCCCAATTTATCATTCTTAATCAGTTCCCATGGGAAAACATTGGTTGTATAGGCCGCATCCATGTTGCATACAGAAGAGTGATATTCAGTAAACACTCTGCCCTATGAAAACTAGTATGTGATTATAGACTGGGTCATGACCAATAAGCGTGTATGTTCCATATTACTAATAATCCAAGGAATTGCAATTAAAACAGTTTTGACCTATTGAGCTGACAAGTCTGTTTGGTCCTTGATTGATCTGATGCTGGTACAAGAACAGGCTTGAAGCTCTTACTCTGCTGCTCCTCCTCAGGAGGTCAAAGGTTATCTATACACAAGCCAATCCAATTTTATGGTTCACTCTCCTTTGTGTCCTGATCATTCCAAAAATAATTTGGTGCTAGTACATATCCAGTATTTTGAGGAGAAAATAGTATAAGTTGTGAATTTGTTTAAAGAAACTGAAAGTCCCAAGGCCTGTCACAGGTAGACACAGACAGAGACCTATTCTCCAATGCTAAGGAGGGGCCCTAGAGGTTTTGTATTTATGATTTTCTTAGCAATCTGAACAGTTTGTAAGCTCCAGGTCCTTGAATGCTAAATCTCTCTTTGAGCAGAGATGGAAGAAAGGTGAGAAGTGTGTGGATATGGCCTTGGCCACAGTACAGGCAAGGCCCTTGATGTCAATTCCAAAGGGCCTGGCGAAAGTCAAGGACAAGACCCCCCAGAGCATCCACAGTGTGTGTGTGTGTGTGTGTGTGTGTGTGTGTGTGTGTGTGTGTGTGTGTGTGGTGCTGGAGAGAAGAGACCAAAGCTGGGTAGCTTGGGATAATTGTGCTTTGCTAGACATCTGCTGGGAAACACTCCTGAAACAGCTCATTTCCCTAACAGCCAGGAGCCGGGCACAGGGCTACATTATGCTTGAGGCATGAGCGTGGCAATGATCTCTGGCCTCTGTGAACAGGTCCTGCCCTCCCTGGTGGCTAACAGTGCTGGAAGCTTGCAAAGATGCAGAAGCTGGCTCCTGTCATCCAGCAAGGAATCAGCTGGGAAAAGTGAATCCCAGCCAGGCCTGAGCGACTTCAAAGCTCCTGTTCTGGCCTCTACCTTTCCTATCTTGCAAAATATCATCAACTCTGGCAATGACAGCCAAGCCCCTGAGTGACAGACAATAGGAAGAAACCGTGGAAACCCGTAGAACAAGAGCACGAGTTAGTCTCTGAGCCAGCATGGAAAGGGCTGCAGATATTTCAAGACCACAGCAGGCTGCTGGGGGAAAGAAGCACCTCCTTGTCCCATGTATTCAATACTCAGCAAATTGATCTGTAATGAGATCAAGTCCCTCAACAAATAAGGAGCTAATGCCGACCTAATCCCATGCGGAAGAAGAAAGCAGCGACGTTTCTTAGTCTTTTGCCCTGGCCTGAAAAGCCTGATATTGGAGTGAGTGTTGCTGTCACTCACCAGAGGGAAGAAAGGGTGATGTCCGCATGGGGGCTGCAGAGAACACTGAAATCTCAGGAGCCTTGATGAAGCTCTATGAAGTAGAAAGAGTTATCTCCCCTACTCTTTCTTCCCCTCTCCTCCTCTACATAGCCCAGGCTAGCCTTGAACTCCCTATGTAGCTCATGTTGGACCCAAACTCACATCTTTCCATCTCAGCCTCCCAATGCTGGGGTTACATGTATGTGCCACCACACCTAGCTGAAATGAATAATTTCTCTAATCCACCCTGCTTCCTGGCTGTTTTCTCCTTCGGCTACTCTGATCTCTGGATTTTTTTTCTTATTATTTTCAACTTGGTTTTCCTATCTGTGAAATGGGGATAATACAGAACAGAACATTTCCTAATAAAGCACACCTCTGCTTGCCTGGGTCAGTGTGGTATCCAGTGTGACTCATGGTAGTCCTTATTTCCTCTCGTGTGTCTCCAGGTAAAGTCCATGGCTCCCTTAACAGACCTAACCCTCACAAGCCTTCCCATCCTTAGCCCAAATTCAGGTCGGCATGGCCTCACCTCGCCATGGCTCTCCCCAGCTCCTGCTATTCTTGTCTCTCCTTTTCCTCCCGGCTCCCACCCACTCCTGGTCTTTTCTTCCTGGCAGTTTTGCCCAGATGCCTACTTTCTTCTTCCTCTTGTCCAGCCCCCATGACACACGTGTCCTCATGAAAGAGGTTCCCTCACTGCATCATTCTAGCCCCCTTACGCTGTCATCCACCCTGTCTGATTTTATTTAACAATACCACTGGCAGACATATGCTAGCTTGTCTATTGCCCAGCATTAGAACAAAAGCTCCCGAGGACAGAAGTTTTGCTTCACTCCAGGGCATGGCTCCAGTGTCTACGGGAGCTCCCAGCGCAGCCTGGGTACTTGATTACAGTTGAAGAGGGAAGTATCCATCGATAAACAGCAGCAACAACAACAACAACTGAAGGGCCCTGGCTCCAATTCCGCCTTTCCTGCTGTGCAGGAAATATTTCCTCAGTGCAGAACTGACATCCTACATATTTGTCTATCTGTGCACTTTGACCTTACTTCGCCCTCAGCATGTCCTCCTTAGGTAAAACAGAAGCAATCATAATCACAACCACAAGAGTTAATATTGATCAAGTAGAGATTCCAGGCTACATGGTGATTTTACAAGCAGCTTCTTCAATCGTTAATTTTACAAAGTTAGTCCCGTTTTACAGATGGGTAAACTGAGGCAAGATTTGGTGAGATAAGCTTCCCACTCAAACAGGTATGCATGCTTATTACCAAGGCTAGTGAGGTTCTTCATTATACACTACTGCCTGGGGAGAGAGTGAAACTCCCCAGGTCACTTGTCTCACAGTGATTCTAAGCTGGGATTCACGGTGAGGTATTGTGGACCCCAATTACTATGATGGCTGAGTTGTGAAATAGTGGTCTAGTATGCACAAGGCCCTGAATTCACACAAACCTATTCTGGCTTTTGCACTTTGTAGTCCAGCTCTCCCCCGCACTCCAGCCTCTGGAGATGTCCTGATGTATTCAAGTGCCCTAAGTGCCACCTCTCAAACCGTGCAGTGGGTGAGTCAGTAATATCCTGAGGTAAGTCTGCGCAAGGTGGGGAGCTGCAGCCCTCACTGTGTGTCTTGGCAGGACATGAGGGGTACCAGGGATCTGGTCTGCACTATTCTCTGGTTCCTTGGGCCAGGGGAATATGGTTCTGTCATGCAAAGTTCAGCAAGAGAGCTCCTTTTGATTAGATGTGTTTTTCATCATTGATCTGATGTATGCATCGAGGACACTGAACTCTGCATCTGAACACTTAGATATGTACCTGTTTTTAACATGGCACCCACACTCTCAGCAGCTGTGTGGGCCTTGCAAAAGACTAGTGGGGTCAGCCAAAGGGACATGATCACAGACCAAAATGGTCCAGCAGACTCTATTACCAAACCCAGGACGAGCAAGGTTAGCTGACAAGCATGGTCCTAGAGAGACATCTTTGGCAAGTTGAATTTCAGGTTTCATGTGAGGGATAAATGCTGAATATCTCATTTCAATCATTATGCATAAAGACCAGAAGAAAGGGGAACTGATCTAAAGCTGGGACTCAAAACCAGTAGGATCCAATGATATCACAGATATCCAGACAGTTGTCTGATAGACCTTGCTGGAGCATGTTTTCTCATTGGAGACCACATCATGCAATAATAAACACAAGCACTTCTCTTATCTAGAATTGTATTTGTTTCATAGTTTCAGTTACACAAGTTAACTAAGACTTGAAATTATTAGATGGAAAATGCCAGATGAACAAATTCACAAATTTTATCCATCTAACAAAATGACACATGATTCTAAGCAGTACTATGAGATTGCAGGATACTGTATACACTGTCCTCCTGTTAGTTATTGAGTCTCTGCGTTGGTTTTCAGAGAGACTCTCATGGAGTCTTAGCATTTATTATGCTAGGTACTCTTTACTTAATGATGTCCCAAGCATATGAGAAATGATGCTGACAATTTAGACATGTTAGCTAAAAGCTCTGGTGACTACTTCGGGTGAAAAGATAAGAGTTCCCGACTTAGTAAGAAAAACATGGCCCTGAAGTTTCCAAGACCTACAGCAGGAAGAAAACAGAATGCAGAGATGAGACCCATCTACAGTTCTTAGAGTTCACTCTGAATCAGTGCATGTATTCTCTCCCAATGGGGAGAAACTATATACTTAATCCTGTGTGATTAACAGTTAACACACTATCACCCAGAAAAAATTAGGGCATTGGTCTCTCAAAATAAACACATCCAAACGTTCACAGCAGTTATATCCACAGAGCTCAGAAGGGAACCCACATGCCTACCAGTAGGTGGATAAAGAAACGGGAATGCAGGGAACAGCTGCAAAATGACAGAGAAGTGAGACCTGATGAGTCACAGCGCAGCTTGATGAGTGTGTACAGGCACAATAGCACAAAAGAGGGACAGGAGTGCACCAGAGGTGTGTCACGTGGGGGTGAAGAACTGAAGGACTCAGGAGCAAAGAGAGAGTGACATGGTCAAGGCCCCTGAGCCTGAAGCTAGGGATGCAGTAGTGGGACCGTCCTCCAAGAGCAGGTGGGCTTTGCTGGCAGATGGCAACCCCACCTTGCTCCCCAATTGGCCTTCTCTCTCATGGGTTTTCTGTCCCCATTTACTCAGAGGTGGCCAAAAGGAGAGTGGGCAATGGCCTTGTAAAGTCAGGTTTGCAGGGTGAGTCAAAGATGAGGAGGACTGCCTCACTAGACATGCTCAGAAATCTACTGGATCCAGGGACCAGGGATGCAGGGTTGGGCATCCAGGGATGTGGGATAGAGCTGAGTATCTGGGTATGTGGGGTAAGCCATGCTCACCACAGAAGCACTACTGGGTACTGGGGACCAAGCTAGAGTCATGGATCTACATAACATCTTCTCCATCCATTTCTTCCTTCCAGAGGCATGAGAGGCTTGAGTTCAGCTCTGGTGGAGTAGTCTGTAGGCTTTAGGCATTGCATCTCCAAATGAGAACCACTGGCCACACCTCCCATTACCCAGCATTGGCTCCTCTGTGCCTGCCTCCTCTGAAGGTCACTACCTACCTATCATTTAACTACCCACTCAATACTTACTTCAGAAGATACAGCCCAGAAATGTGAAGGAACTTGCTCAAAGTCACACAGCCTGTGCATATGAAAGCAGAGAAAACCACATACTTTACTCCAGGGAGTTTCCCCATTTATACAAGGGCCCAAGGGTTGTGTATTTTGCCTTTTCTTTTCTTCTGTAATTTGGTGTGGATTTTTCTCTTCTTTTCAAGTTTGGAGAGGGGGACTGCCTGCTGGAGCTACAAATTAATGAACGCAGACATAATCTTGCTTTGGATTTATTTACATCTTCCATAAATCATATTTATTGAGTGCCTGGGGTGTACAAGGCGTTGTGAGAGGTCCTGCACATTAAAGCAAAGAAAAAAATAAACATTTTAGACACTTGGTGTATACTGCAGACTACTTAAATATCTAAAGGCATCAAATAAATCATCAGACTGTTTAGAAATGGATTCTGGCGCACTCCCTGCAAGCCTCCATACAAACCCGGCAGTTGAGCAATGAGCGTTTGGGCCTGGTCTCCAAAGGCCCTGGGGTATTTGTTAACATGAAGGAGTAGGTCAGAGGTCCCTGGAGTCAGAGTTTGGGGAGATTACAGCCTCCTTTGCAGACTCCCTACTCAGACTATAATGTTCAGTCTTCTGTGTTTTATACTACGTAGCCATGATACACAGATAGCATATGGAGCCATTGCATCACACCCCCATCCAGAAATTAATTAATTAATTAATTCTTTCCTTCCTTCTTTCCTTCCTCCTTCTTCTCTCAGTTCCTTTATTTCTCATAGTCTTCCTCTCTTACACACACACACACACACACACACACACACACAGAGTTTCTTGTGTATGTATATGAGAATGTGTGTAAGAGAGTATGTGTGCAGTTGCACATGTGTGGGTGCTCATTTCACATGTGTGTGCACAATGCACACGTGGAGGCTACAGGACAACCCTGGCATCAGTAGTAGTCCTCAGACACCACCCACCTCTTTGTTTGTTTTGAGACAAGTCTCTAGCTGGCCTGGAGCTCACTGAGATATGGCTAGGCTGCATTGAAAGTTTCACCTGAGTGGAAATGGAGCTTTTATTCTGTTTAAACTTCTAGCGGATGGGATTGGAAAGTGCTTACTCCAGTTGCCTACAACATTAGTGCATGGCTGCATTCATTTCCCTCCTGCACTTACACTTGAATGAACACAGCTTGTGTCAGGCTCTGTGCTAGGCACAAAGGAGGTGAAACAACAAAGGTCCTGCCTGGTTCTAAGGGCATCCACAGTCTAAATAGGAAAGCACACAAAACACGAGTAAGCCAGTGATTAAATCTGGCTCCTAGCAGGGTTGCATTGTGGGTGGGGACAAGGTTCCACAGGAGTTGGACAGGGGACAGGGGAAGGCAGCATGGGGTCATTTTGAGCCAGATCATCGCTATAATTGTGTGTGTGTGTGTGTGTGTGTGTGTGTGTGTGTGTGTGTGTGTGTGTGTTTTATATATATGTAGTACATGCATGTGAGTGTGCAGGTAAATATAACTCTGTTTTCAATTATGGAGACCAAGCAGGATATTGGGTATGCCCCTTTATTGCTCTCTTGAGTTATTGCCTTAAAACTCACTGAACTGGAAGTTCACCATTTTGGTTAGGCTATATAATAAGCTGTCTCTGTCCCCCAGATGCTGGGACTATAGGCACATGATTCCATGACTGGCATTTTCCATGGGTGGTGGGGATCTGAACTTATATCCTCATGCTTACAGAGTAAGCACTCTTACCCACTGAGCTACCCCCAACCCAGTGCCAGAGGTCATAGCTACTTTGAAACAAGATGGATATGATAGAGAGACATCAAGGGTTGTTATATCAAGTAGTGACCAAGTAGTGACAAATGTGCCTTTTAGAGACACCTCTTTTTCTATCACTGTCCTTCTTGAGTTCTCTTCACTTTTGAAAGCAAAAGTGGGTGCTTGTGCAATGACCTGGCATGCCACAAGCCTTGTCTAGGTTAAAGATTTCTCAGTAGGGATAATTTTCAAACCCAAATGGACAGAACAGTCATGTGGGAAACATGCAAGATTCCAGAAGGCAAAATGTCCTTGCCTTAGAGACACTCAAGTTTTGGGAGGAAACAACATACCAAACAAGGGGATGGGTGAGGACAGGGGAGAGAGTTCGCAGGAGGAGACAGTGGTTTTATATTATATGTGTACAAGCGTTGACCCTGCTCTTTGCCAAGGGGAGAAGCCCACAGATGTGCATTTATCCACCCCAGCCACTCATTCTTTACTAGAAAGTGGGAAAATTCAATTACTTCTCCTAGGGGTGGATGCCACCTACCTATGGCAGAGATAGTTAGGTACCCACAAAAGCCCAGGCTCTCCCTTTCATGATATGGAGCTGTCACTGGGAAGGGGACACACAGTGTTCAGATCCCTTGCATATGATGTTCTCTCCAAAAAGGCTCCTGTGTTCAAGGTTTAGATGCCTGATTTGCTGTGGTATGTCCTGTATGTCAAATGTGTTGCTCTGATTGGTTAATAAATAAAACACTGATTGGCCAATAGCCAGGCAAGAAGTATAGGCAGGGTAGGACAAGCAGAGCAGAGAATTCTGGGAAGTGGAAGGCTGAGTCAGAGAGATACTACCAGCCGCCCCCATGGCAAGGGAGATGTAAGGTACCGGTAAGCCACAAGCCATGTGGCAAAGTATAGATTAATAGAAATGGGTTAATTTAAGATAAAAGAAATAGATAACAAGAAGCCTGCCACAGCCATACAGTTTGTAAGCAATATAAGTCTCTGTGTGATTGTTTTATAAGTGGGCTGTCGGATTGCCGGGGCTTGGTGGGATCTGGAGAGAAAACTCCAGCTACACTGGTTGATGAGCATCATGGAGGTGATTGGATTATGAGGGAGGTAACTTCACTGATGACTTAAACTCATGGAGAGAGTAGGGGAAGATGCTTTAGTCAGTAAAGTGTTTGCGTTGAAAGCATGAGGACCTGAGCTTGATCTCCAGAACCCACAGCAAAAAGCCCAAACATAGCAGCTAGCAATCTGAGTGTTGGGGAGGTAGAGGCAGTATGAGGTGGCAGATCATGAGCCAGTCAGCATAGCCTAAGTGCTAAGTCTATGCTGACTGAAAGTCTCTGTCTCAAAAACAAAAGGTAGACAGTGCCTGAGGAAGGACACATGAAGTTGTCTTTTGGTCTCCAGATGCAAACATCACACACACACACACACACACACACACACACACACACACACACACACACACACACACACACACACACACACACACACACACACACACATTCCCGCATGAACATGCATACACACAGGTGTGCATACACACTAACACTAACACTCAGGTAGACTTTCTTGATGAGTCCCAGAGGAGTAGGCTGTTAGGAGGCAGCACTCTGTGGGTGAAAGCAGGTCATTTGAGTATGCGCCTTTGGAGGGGTGGCTCTTCCCTGATCTTCTTCTTGTTCTTCTTGACTGACAGAAGTAACTTGACTCTGTCATATCTTTCTGCCGTGAGATTTCTATCATAAAAGCAGTGGATGAAACAACCCCAGACAGAAACCCTTGAAGCTATGGGTCACACAAACCCTTCCTCCTTGTAAGTTGTGTGTCTCAGGTATCTTGTTACAGTGAAAAAACCCTTTGGAGCTAGGTGTGGTCACATCACTAGTCCTCACTAAAACAATTTAACCGAAGTATCACATGCTATATCTGGAGCTAGGCTTCTGAAAGTTGAAAACGGGGCATATCTTCTCCATGTTAGCCTCTCCCAACCCCTCATGGTTTTAGGAAGGTTCCATTGAGGCCCCCAACTGTGCAGACACATCTAAGTGTTTTACATGGTGAGGACCACTGCTGTCTATGGAGTTCACACTTGAGAACTCCATGCAACTGAACTATGGAAACTTTACAAAGCAAGCCACCAAACATCTCTTTATAGTGCTTTAACTAGTTTAGGGTTTTCTGTTAGCTCATATTCACGGCTACCCCACAGCACATGAGGCCTGCAGGTTTCAGATTGGACATTTAGGGGCTAGTGGAACCTGGTCAGAAAAAGAATGGGTCCCCGAGTGACTGCCTGGAAGAGAGAACCACTTCCAAAGAAGATCTCCTGAGAGGACAGACTCAGGAAGTTTGATTTCTTGTGCTAAGCCTCTAAATTGTTAAGGTTTGCTTATTACAGCAGCTGATACTGCAGTAACTCATAGGGTGTGCTAAATCAAGCATACACTAGTTGTAACAAGTGTTTAATAAACACCCAATAAAGAGAGAGAACACCACACCAGCTTGGGGGGGGGGGTTCCTTTTGCAGCAAAGGAACAGAGCACAGTTGCGAGGTGATTGCTCTTCACCAGCATCTTTGGAAGGAACTTGTAATCAGCCGTTCCCAACAAGATTCTGTCTTTAAGGAAATGTAAAGCCAAACACTGCATCTCTCTCCTCCCTACCCCTTCATCCCTGCCAAGTGCTAACTACCATCATTTAGCAAGTTCCTCCATTTAAAAAGTTACCATCTACTCACCGACCTGGTGAAGCTGTCAGTGGCTGAGCAATGGAACTCGGCCAACTGATTAGTTTTGATGGACTGCTGCGTGGAAATCCAGGCGGTGTCACTAAAGAGCCTGTTCATCCAATTAACCAAATTACTATGGGGAGCTCTGGCCAAGTGCAACACTTAGTGGACGGCTGCTCCAGGAGGTCAGGATGGAGGGGGAGGTGATTCTATCAAGTGCCTGCTCCCTCCTTCCTTGTCTCCCAGCCAAAGGGGAGGGCTGAGCAGATAGAGTGAGCTAACAGTGCCTCTTTCCATGGCTCTCCTGGCTACTTTGAAAACTGGGACTTGACTCTTTTGAAGGATACCTCTCTATTATTGTTATTTTGCTTAATCATTTCACGCCAGCTTTTAAAGGGTTTGGTCTATCCTGGACACTGTGAAAAGTTCTCAGACACCATAGGGAGAGGCTATGATCTCTCTCTCTCTCTCTCTCTCTCTCTCTCTCTCTCTCTCTCTCTCTCTGTGTGTGTGTGTGTGTGTGTGTATGTGTGTGCTCACGGCATGTGTGTGTTCATGAACATGTGTGCATATGCATTTGGAGGCCAGATGATAATCTTCAGGGTCATTCCTCAAGCACAATTTCTCAGGTGTTATGCACCTAATATTTTCCTAATATTTTTGAGACAGGGTCTATTACTGGCCTAGAAACTGTTAATTCCTCTAGCCAAGCTGGCTAACAACCTCACTTCTCCACCCATCTCCACCTCCCCAACACTGGGATTAGAAGCATTCTGTTCTATGCCCATCTTTTCACATGAGTTCTGAGGGTCACTATGGTCTTCATGATGGGCTAATTCCCTAGTCCCAAATTCAGGCTCTTGTTCAAAGTCTTACAAGACTATAACACATTTAGAGTACTAATAAGTCTCCCTGTGACTAAGCAGCCTACACCCTTCACAGGATTGGATCACTTTCTTTCCATTATGAATCTTCTTTATAAATGCCCCAACCCAGGAAAGATGAACTTCTTTGTTTTGGGGGTACCTTTGGAATAGAGCCTGGTATGCTAGTCGTGGTGTTTCACAAGTACTAAGTACAGAAAAGGCTGCAGCCCCAGGTTTAATGGGGCTTAAATCTGACCCTTTCTACTTCCAAGTACTTTCCCAAGTTTTTCTTTTCCTTACTAGATGTTTTAAAGATTCAAAAATCATTGACACAATGATATTATCATCACCACCATCACTACCAATATCATATTATCATTCTCATATTATCATAGGGCCACTATCATTATCACTATTACTATCATCACTACCATGACTACCATCATCATATCATGAACATTATCACCATCACTATCATCATCATATCACCACTATCACCACCATTACCACTATGATCATGAATATCACCATCACATCATTATCCCACACTATCAACCATTATCATCACTATCATTATCAATGTCATCACCATCATCACCATGAACATCGACACCATCATCTCCACTCCCACCATTATCATCACTGTCAACATCTTTACCCCATCCATCACCATCAACATCACCACTTTCAATACTGTCATCATCATCATCACCACCACCAGCCATATCACCATCACTGCCCCCACCATTACTGTCAGCATCATCAGAACCAGACTCAGTTTACCAAATGCTAACAGTGCAAGAGTTCAGAGTGCAAGATGCCACAGTTTATTAGTCTACTAGAATTCTATGAGGTGAGTCATTAACTATTAACGCAAAATACAGGAGTGAAAAATATGGCTTAGGAAAAACAAAGGAACTTTCTTCATGGCCAGTATGTGGCTGAGTTAGAATTAAAGCATGCTAAGAGATCGTGGCTTTATTGGGCCAAAGTACTCATTATTATGATGAACTTTCCATAATATGAAAATATCCCATGAGTTATTTCTCATCAACGCTGATAACATGAGTCACTTCAAAAAAGAAGAAATCATGTTGACATTATCCCTGTCACCCAAGCCAGGTAAAAACTGTATCTATGTCAGAGTAAAAAATGTTCAGGTTTGACAGGGCTGACAGATGCCGTAAGAGGTACTGAGTTATTGACAGGACCAACGGATGCTATAAGAGGTACTGAAGTATTGACAGGGCTGACAGATGCTGTAAGGAGTGCAGAGGCATTTGGATGGATCTCTCTGAGTGACATCATCTCACACTACCATCAAAATAATGTGTTCCAGGACTGCAAATCTAAGATTATAATGAACTATGCCTGTAAGACCTCAAGCAGTCCCCATCAGAAAATTGCCTCAAAGAATTAACAAATAACAAATAACCAAAACAAATAGTAACCAAAGCTCACATCTGTTCATGCACTCCGGTCTCCCTATTCCTGTTATTTCTCCATGAATGGTGGACTCCATAGGCAGGCACATGAGCACTTGGCGTAGCTGCCCAGGCTGTGGGTGGCACTTTATAAAGGAAGGAACAAGTCTGTTTGGAACTGGCTGTTTGTGTCCCGTTGGTAAAATCCACACATGTAGTTAATGCTACGCAGTGGTCAAGAGAGTCCACAGCCCACACCAGCCACAGTCACCAGTGGAAACACTTTCATCTTGCTTGACATCAGATTGTACAGTTTGAGTTATGGTTTGTGTCCCAAGTGTTGATACTCCCCTTGGATTTTGCAACTGCAAACTTTGTGGGAAAGGCTGTTTAGATTATTGCACTTCTGACTTCGAATACAATCTGGATTGTGTCTCTCTTTTGGCTACTGGAATTCTTCCTGTGACAAGCGGGCTGCCGTATCTGCTATCTCTGGCAGTGGTTCTGAATTTTGGCAAATAGTTTATTGACTTGGTGTTTTTCTTGCTTCTCACCTTTCCCAGCAGGGTGCAGAGACTTAGAAGACTTCAAGTTCCTTCTCATATTTGCTCACCTCAGACATATCCACAGTTTATGAGATCCTGTGAGCATGATCCTGATGGGGCTTCTAATGACAAGTTCTAGGCCTTTTAACCTTCCTTATCAAATGGAAGGTGGTGTTTGCTGAACACCTCCTAAGCAGGTTGCTTCTTTGGAGAGAAGCAACTTGAATTTACATCTATCAACAGTAAAGAGTTAGGAATCTTCACCTCTGTGTTGGAGGTGAGAAAAGAGATGTGCTAATGAGGTTACAGGCCATGCGGCTAATTAGTGGCTGACTGTTAGACCCACATCTGTGAACTTCTGCTTCCCCAACTGCCCTGACTGTATGAAACTCATGGGATCCTGGTTAATTATGCAGCTTATTGTCCAAATTGGGGTGGCTGTGTACAGGTAAGCAGTGCTATGAATGTCCCTGCTGAGACAAGGGTACACATTGGGACACAGGCTTCCTTGAGCCATAAAGATTGAGTACCCATGACCTACCTCAGACTCATTGAATTAACTCTCCAATGATGTGTACACACCATGTAGTGGGTAGCCATCCCAGCATTGGCCTGGAAGTTCCAACCCCCATGGAGGCTTTGGTAATGGTCACGTCCACAAGGCGGGGCCAAGGGAGGAAGCTGAAGACCCAGGATCAAGAGGAGAGCACTCTCTTGGTTCTGGGACCCTGGATGCTGGAGGTAGACTGAGCAGAGTTCTCCAGAGAACACCGCCGGACTGCGCCATACCTTTGCCAGACCCTACAACCTATCCCTTCATTTGTAAGTTACCCCACAAAATAAACCTCCCTTTTAACTACATGGAGTGGCCTTAATAATTTCACCAATAATACCAGCCGCATATTGTTGGGGATTAGGTTACTTTGATGTTTGGGCACTGTGATTATTATTCACTTGTTTGTTTGTATGCTTGATTTACTTTAATAATTCCCTCCAGATAAAGCCCTAAGCATGATTTACATGTGATACATTCAGTCTTGTTATGACTGGACTTGGAGCTGTTAACAAGCCCCTCACAGCATGCCACGCTTCTGTGGCTCAGGGCTAATGCTTTGTAACTCTCCTCCTCATTTTGTTCTAAAGAGAAACAGGGCTGGCTGGGCATTGGCTAGAGTGACTAATACTTGCTAAGCACCGAGAAGAAATGATGTTCTGATAACAGGAAGGAAAAAGTCACTCTCTGCTTAGTAGCAAAGAAATTTTAGAAGTCATTTTCTTTCATGTTAAAACCCAAATGACCTCTCTAAATATTAGTCTTCAAGGAGTGCAGGCTCTTTAAGCTGAGGATGAGCTGTTTCTGTCTTATGTTTTCAGGTAAAGACAAACACTGTAGGGAGTTAAATGACATGAGAGCCGGTGTGTTGTCATATCATGTGGGTCGTCACCATGTGCACAGTTGTGCTGCATATTGCTAACTCAGCTGAACAATGGTCAGGCTGGGACATCACTGTGACAACGATTTTTGAATTTCAGATTTTCTAACGTCTACCAAATCTACTGCTGCATCGTTTCACCTACATCCCAGTGAGAACTGACCACAGGGGCTCTTTAGAATCCGGCAAGATTTGACTCACTGCCTCAGTCATCCCATAGGACTGGTATTTTTTCTTTAAAAATAGTTTTCATGAAACCTATTCTGATCATGCACCCCCCTCCCTCAATGCCTCTCAGATCCCACCCACCTCCCTATCTACCCAACTCCAAGAGCTTTCTTTCTCTCTTGAAGAAACAATCAGATATGCTGGGTGGTGGTGGCACAGCCGGGCAGTGGTGGCACAAGCCTTTAACCTGAGCACTCAGGAGGCTGAGCCAGGTGGATCTCTGTGAGTTCAAGGCCAGCCTAGTCTACAGAGCGAGATCCAGGACAGGCACCAAAACTACACAGAGAAACAGAGAAACCCTGTCTCAAAAAAAAAAAAAAAAAGAAACAATCAGATACAACAAGAAACTATCTTCTTCTCTCTCTCCCCCTCTCTCTCTCCTACACTCATACCACAAGAACACAAAATTGGAAATAAAATATACAAATAAGTGACTAATCAAAATATGCAAGCAAAAGACAGAAAGAAAACAAGAAAAGCGAAAACAGAGCAATATGAGACCAAAAAGTCTAAAAAATAGTGTTGAGTTTGTTTTGTGTTGGCCATCTACTCCTGAGCATGGGGTCTGCCCTGAAGTGTGGTTAATGTATCCAGAGAGACTTCACTGGAGAGGATGCCTCTTTCTTGGTTAGGGGTGGAACCCATGTCTAGTTGCCCCTCTCAGCGCTGGGAACCCCTCTGGCTTGCACTGTTCAGGCTCTATGTGTGCTGCCACAGTCTCCCAGTTTGCACTCAGTCCTAAATGGGGTGTCTCCTTCAAACCCTCCCCTTTGTGCTCAGGGCCTTATGCAGAAGAGAAGGCATAAAGATCAGAAGAGCAAGGAGTGATTGTTGGATGACTCCAAGGCAATGGTACCCTCCAAACACAACAAGACTGACCCACTGGCCTCTTTTTTAAAAAGTAAGTAAGACCTATGTAGCAGGCAGGGTGATCATAGACAGTTATATTGGACCTTTATCCACACTTGGATGGGTGGCCATGTATGTCCCTGAGGAAGCACCCTCTCTCAGTACCTGGTATTGGGAGGGTTCTAGATGGATGTGGCCAGTGACTGACAACCAGGCCCAGCCCTTAAAATAGTGTTTGAGGAATTCCCAGCTTGGGAAAGAGGGACCGAGCTGAAAGAACACAAGCTTCCTTTCCACCATGGCTTCACTGACCCATGTGTGGCCATGCAGAGAGTGTGCCAAGTCAGACTCTTGCCCACACAGGGCTCTGCCACACCCAGCAGGCTTCAGTCTGGAGCTTTGCTGCTGGCATTTGCAGAGTGTGTCCTCAGCTCTGACAAGCAGAGTTGGCTCCAGACTCAAAGCAAAGCTGTCGCCTGGATCTGCTTTAGTGGGCATCCATGACTACTGTCCTCTGCATGACTAGAGTGTACATCTTTTCTGACCACGGCTCCCAGCCCTGCCTATAGTCAGGGAAATTCCTCCTGCTCTCCATGCACAAAGCAGACTACAAAAGCAACAAGGCAAGTGTCAGATCAAGATAGGAGATGATATGCAGGCGAAAGCTAGACCAGGCTGGGGACAGTCTGGCTGTTATCAGGGTCCACAGAGCCTGCGTTGGCTGCCAGACTCCTACTCTGCAGCTTTTCAGGCCCTGTCCCTACACAACCAACACCAACAGTCCAAGAGAGCTCCCATCTTAGGTACTCAACTTCCCTCTGGTGCAGCACCGGGGTTGGACTCAGCGTGGTTCATCACAGGTGAGAAGAGAGGGTTAAATTCGATCACAAAGTTATAATCAGCCTTTTCTTCCTTGGCAGAAAAAAAGATTATCTATCTATCTATCTATCTATCTATCTATCTATCTATCTAATCTATCTACTATCTGTCTGTCTGTATTTATATCTATGCACATACATATGCAAACATACTCAGGTTCACATATACATATGTACACACAAATATACACTCACTCATATATTTTTATACACTTGCATATATTTACACATGCATGCACACATATAAACACTTATATACATACACACATATATGTACACATAAATACACATCACACAGATATACATACATGCATATATATGCATATATACACATGCAATTAAAAAATTAGGAAATGCCCTCTTTTTTTTAATATTGTCCTTTCAAGGATGTTTCTATTTGCATAGTTTGATCTCTTCCCCTACCCAGCACCAACATTAGTGTGACCTTTTCCTGCTAATTGGAAAATCTTACGGAAATAAACCCTGTCAGAAAATGAGAAGTGACTCCCCCTTTGGATGGCCAAACGACCTCAGAGGGGGAAAAGAAGTTCTGAATCTCTGCTCCTTTTGCACACACTGCAAAATCTTTATGACTTCGGAGAGCCTTGAAGCCCGGTAATGCCCCTCCAGTGCAAAGCGGAGTAAATAAATTTCTTCTTATGACCACTTTGGAGAAACACACAACCAGATTTACTCAGCAGGGATAGATAGTGGACAGGATAATGAAGAGAGAGTAAGAATATGATTGGGGTTTACAGCCTCTTCTGTCTCTTTAACGGGTTTTAATCCTTCCGAAACAGGATACGGGGTCCATTTCCTTAAAGATACAGTGTCCCTTCTGGGACAGGCGGTGTTATAAAAAGCGAAGATGTAACATCTATCTCGCAATATTGATTGGCACTTTAGTGTGATAAAAGGGGTTGAACCTGAAGGGGAAAGAGGAGAGAAGGTAAGTGAGAGTCACTCTTTGAAGAATTCAAAGTGTCCCTGTAATATCAGGCCAAACTTCAATGACAGAGAAACCAAAGTGCCATTTGGACCCAGTGATGTCCATTGACAGGGCTCAATGATAAGCGTGGGTTTTCAGGATGTTGAGCTCTCTCACCAGGAAATGAATGCTGTTGTTAAGAATTCTGATGATTGGAGGCAGTTCTCAAATTGACCCCAAATGCATCAGGCTGGTATGCTGCACTATTGTCTGGCCTTAGGGACAAGGTCCTGCCTCTTGAGATGTATTGCATTAAGCACTCCAGTGACCTCATAGGCTCAATGCCTCAGATCATGGAGACTCATCTGCTGGGCTCTCCTATCTTTTGCTCTGCCTCCTCCCCAGCACCTGAGTCTGTACTTGCCCTAGGCCTGTGATTGGTATAGCAAACAAGGACACCTCACGTTGTTCAGCACTGGGAATCTGGTAGATACATCAAATGCCCCTAACTTCTGAGTCTGGATCATTATACTGATTTATGAGTAAGAAAAGCAGGCTAAAACAGATTCTCTGTCCTGCCCGGAGAACATTTCTCACAAATATACATGCTCCCATTTTTTTGTTTGAATTAAAAAAATTATTTTCTTATCTTTATTTATTTGAGACAAGGTCTTCCTGTGTAGCTCTGACTGACATGAACTTGCTCTGTAGGTCTCAAACTCACAAAGATCCACCTGCTTCCACCTCCTGAGTGTGGAAATCAAAGGTGTGCACCACCACAGCCAGCCCCAGCTTTGTTTTCTTTTATTTGTTTATTTTAAGTATGCATATATTCGGAGCATCCCCAGATGTGTGCATATGGAGGCAAGGGGTCGATGTCTGCCTCTGTTGCTCTCCATCTTTTGACACAGATTCTCTTACTGAACCTGGATCTTATGAATTCAGCTAGGCTGGCTAGCCAACAAGTTCAAGGAATGCTCTTGTCTCTGCCTCCTCAGGCTGGGATTGCAGATGCTGGGATGGAGTGCAGGTTTTGGTGCTCAGGTATGAAGCATTTTCCCTGACTGAGCCAGCTCCCTAGCCTGCTTCACCTGACTGAGAAGCTCCCTAGCCTTCTTCACCTGACCGAGAAGCTCCCTAGCCTTCTTCACCTGACTGAGAAGCTCCCTAGCCTGCTTTCACAAGTTTTGTTCCAGATTTCCTAGAGGTTTTCATTGTTGTTCTGTTTTTGATGACAGATGGCACCCTTCGAACTCAGAGGTGGCATAATTGTGGTCCCCAAATTGGCATCTCCATGTGCTCTGTTTTCTTTTCTGTTGCTTTGATAAAACACCCTGAACAAAAGGCAACGAGAGGACAAAGGGCTTATTTAGCTTATAATTCCACGTCATAGTCTACCATGATGGGCGAAGTCAAGGTGGGAACTTAAGCAGCTAGCTAGTCAGAGCAAAGCTTCAGTCAAGAGCAAAGAGAAACAAATGCACCCACACTGCCCGCTCCTGAGTGTCTAGAGAGGACCGGAAGAGCTGGATCCCACCACATTGAGGTGTAACAGGAAGTGACATGTTGGGTCTTCAGTGACAAGTATCAGTAGAAGTTTGAAGGGCATCGTGGGCCCTGACTTGTCACCTGTACAGTAAGGTAGCTGGGCAGCCCTACCATGGAGGAGTTTTCTGGGGATGCTGCTTTATTCACTCTGACAGTATCCTCAGCTTTTGCAGCTTGAGGTGAACATATTGGGACACTCTTCAGAGTGGAAATGCCACCCGTTGAGATGACACTGTTACTCTTTTGGCCCTAGTTCCTGCCTCCAGATTTGAGCTGCCCAGGAAGTGAGTGTCCAGAGCTCAGGCAACCAGACTCACTCAGACTTTTTCTCGGGGGATACAGCACCTGCTCCAGGGACCTGAGAGGGTGACTGGATCACAAAATGTCCTGCCAAAAGCTGAGGCAGCCACACCCTTGACTTCAGTTAGGTCATTCCTCTTGGCTCCAACAGTTTTTAGGGCCTAAGACAATAACGTCATACAGGAGACTCTTGTCACCTGCTCCTGTCACTATTGGGTTTCTTAACAAGACTAACGTGGGCCATCTCTTCTAGAGTTACTCAGGGTACTCCAGGACATTTGGGTTCCCAGGCTAAGGCTAAGGAGACATTATAACACAGGGCTTAAGACCACGGATCAGGAACCAGAGGGATCGGGATTGAATCCTGACTCTATTCTCCATCAGCTGAGGACTTGGCGGCTTCTAAGTCTTGGTTGATGGAATTGCATAAAATAAGAGTAGCTGGCATTCACAGGGCACTGTGTACTAGGGCTGTGTACCATTTCATCTGAGTGGCTTTGTTAGTGAGGCATTCTAGCCCTTCTGATTAGATTTTAAAAATTAGGAGACAGGGGTTGAGGAAAAATAGCTCATTTGGGAAAGTGCTTGAAAGGCAAAAAATAAGAACATGGAGCTGATTTACAGAACCCATGCACACACACACCAACACACACACACACACACACACACACACACACACACACACACTCAAAATCGCAAACTATGCCTCCTCCCAAACAAATGCCCAAGGCCACTAGGCTAATAAGAGGTGGAGTCAATAAGAAGCCAGGAATTTGGCTTTCAGGCATCACCAACAGAGATGGCTGTTCGGGGTAACCATGATTACATGACTGGCCTTTCTGGACTGATAATTCCTCCAGGTAGGGCTTGCTCTGTGTGTAATGGACTGTTTATCAAGATGTCAATAGCACACACCTTCACCTAGCTGTGACAACCTGAAATAGCTCCAGATATTGCCAGATGTTGGTGGAGGGGTGGTAAGAGTGTCTTAACTCACTGCTGGGCAGGTGCGATTGCAGTAGACCCCAAGTTGGGTGAAATAGTCATGTGAGTATATAGACTTTGAAACAGGGAGTCATATGCTATGTGTCATAAGAGTTCAACAATTACAGACCTTACCCCATATCTAAGGAAGCATGGAAGAGAAGGGCAGGGAGGGGAGGACAGAGAAAAGGAAACTATTTGAGTTTAAAAGTTTGGCTGTGTTGAATATGTTCATCCCCCCACAACACACACACGATGGGCATGATCTACTTACTACACAATGGACTCTACCATCTCATGGAGTTAGAAGTGAAAGATGCCATCAGGAGATGGGCACCTTCAGGGTGCCTGTCATAGGTCATGTGCTTCTGGGATCCTTGAGTAATGTTGCCTAAATCTTCCAAGACCCTGAAAGGTAGGCTCTTAATATTTGGCTTTTTCAGAAGTGTGACTGAGGTCCTGGGAGACTAGAGGGTCTTTCTTAGATTGGATAGCCAGTCTGTAATATAGCTGAGGTTTAAATAAAAATGTTTAAGATGATTATCTGAATTCCTGGGGTCCCCAAGGGAAATAGAATGCCTTCTGTTCGTTTCCCTAGTACTGTGCAACAAGTAATTTCATAACATTACAACCATCCTTCTAGGCTTTCTAGACTCAGAAATATTTTGGAAGGATGTCTTGACCACCAGGATGTCTTGACTATTGTGTCAGACAGAAGAATTTAGTGGGCAACTATGAGAGGACCATTTCACTGAACATTGAGCCCTCAAGAGAAGAGGAATATAGAGGTAATGTTGGGGCCAGGCAGAAAGAATCCAGACCCTGAAGAATGGTAGGCACCCCCCTTTGCTGTGGTGGATAACAGGCACTGAACCTTTGGCAAGGCTCACAGAGTAGCTAGGAGTGGTCAATGGACACTTTCCACCTGAGGGGATGAGTGGAGATACACAGGAGAGAAGCCACTGAGGCTGAGAGAGGCAAGGAAAGGTAGCCACACATGGATAGCTAGGAACAGAAGTCAGGTCTGGGAGGCGGAATGGAGTGACCGTGTTGTGACAGCCGACATCTTTTTAGGAGCTAAATGAATCAACGATGGAGAAGGAAAATGAGTGTGAGCCTTCTGATGTCCAGGGAAACAACACCCTCCAGGAGGAGGAACTCCTTGGGTGAACTTTCAGTTTTGTGTTTGGAGACAGAATCTCCCTCTCCAGCCCAGGTTCGTCTGAAGCCCACTAGGTACCTTAGACTGGCCTCCGAGTTGCTGTGATTCTCTTGTTTCAGCAACTCTGATGTAGGGATTACAGGCATGCTCCACCATGCCCAACTCTTAGGTGCATTTTAGTTAGCTAGCACTTCTCCACCTTGACGGGTCTTCTATCTATGCTTGTGCTCAGAGCCACGGGTAAAGAAACGATCTGTCTCAAAAGTAAGAGGAGTCATGCTGCTGATAAATGTGCGTATGCATGCACACAAAGAGGGACATACAAAAACAAATCTGGCACCTTGACTGTACAGAGACAGTGTCAGATTGAGAGTGTGGAATGTGGGAGACAGGACCAGAGAGCTGACGAGGCACCGGGGAAGAACAGAGCTGTTTGGGAAACAGTCGGAAGTTATTTCCTAACATTTTAAAACCAAAGTTGGCAGGAAAAGAAAAGATTTTTTTTTCTTTGATAAGATTACACTTTGGCCTCCACCATTGAAGTCATCGCTCACTCTAGGACAGTTCATCCAAAGCTTATCTTCTGGAGGGGTCCTTCCCCAAACTCCCACAATGCCTTAGCTGAGTTTGGACTCGACTCCCTGATATGTCACAGTTCCCTCTTGGAAAATGCATTCCATGTTCCTAAAATAGAATTGGATCTCTAATTGCAAGTGGTAGGAGCCAGGTGGGAATTGAGTTTACAGCACAAAGTAGGCATGGTCTCCAGTGAGGGGACAGCTCGGCTGGGGTCTGCTTCCCCCAGAGATGGAGCAGGAAGGAAAAAGACACCCAAGAGGTTGTGTGCCTGCCAGTCATTTTCCATTGCTCTCCCAGTTCCTTGGCTCACTAGAAGACTCCAATTTATAACCAAATCTTATACCAATAGTAGAGCCTCATGTAGCCCCAGGACGGTCCTTCACAGTGGGAGAGTTGCAGATCCAGGGTCTTGCCATGGCCTACAATTCTGAAAACGAAGGAGGGATCTGAGGGGCAGAGCTGGGGACCAGGCATTAGAGGACATGCATTTGCCTCCCAGGTTTATATTATCTAAGACCCCTCAGCTTCATCTCTCTCTTGGAATCTGTCCTTGTCCACTGTTTGTTTGTGGCTTAACAGAAAAAGCACACAGCATTCATGTAGAGCTGTTTTAATCTAGATGGAAACCACTTCTAGTGCCCAAGAAGAAGTGGTAGGAGACACACCATGTGAACTGGAACTTCCCTTGTGAAGTCCATGCTGGAGGGACAGCTAGAACTTTGACTGTCACCCCAGGCCCACCAGAAGCATGTCTGCATGTAGCAAGGGGGTTGGCTACCATGGTGGCCTGCAGGCAGACATGGTGCTGGAGGAGGAGCTGAGAGTTCTAGATCTGGATCAGCAGGCAGCAGGAAGTGACTGTGAACCACTGAGCCTGGGTTTGAGCTTCTGAGATTCTAAAGCCCACTCCCTAGTGACATATGTCCTCCAACAAAGCCACACCTACTCCAACAAGGCCACACCTTCTGTCGAGCCACTCCCTATGGACCAAGCATTCAAACACATGGGTCTATGGAGGCCATTCCTATTCAAACCACCACCAGCCCTGAGCTTCTTATCATATGGTTACCATTCTGTAAGGGAGATGAAGTTTCTTTGAATGGAACTTACACAATTTCCAAATTTCTATAGTTAGTGTTTCTAGATGCCCCTCTCTTTCCTCTTCTCTCTCTCTCTCTCTCTCTCTCTCTCTCTCTCTCTCTCTCTTTTTCCCCCCAAGACAGAATTTCTCTGTGTAGCTTGGCATCTTTCCTTGTTCTTGCTTTGGAGACCAGGCTGGCCTCGAACTCACAGAGATCCGCCTGCCTCTGCCTCCTGAATGCTGAGATTAAAGACGTGCGCCACCACCGCCCAGCTCCTCTTCTTTTTAGTCACATTTTTACATTCATATGTGAGCTCATGCATGAATTCACACACATATACTCACACATTCATCCCATACAGACACATGCACACACACACATATAAACATATACACTCATTTACATACATCATATGCATGGGCATTCACACACATACACAAATGCACAACCCTATCATCCTTACAACGTATCTCTCCAAATGTCTGTTCTTGAAAGCTCTTGATTTTAACTACAGAGCAAGAAATTTTCAGGCATAGAACTGTCTTTGTGCTCCTGCCCATATGCAAGTCCACCTTCACTGCAGCCAGCTTAGCAGTAGCAATTGCCTTCTGAATTCTTGATCTCTCACTAAGTCTTACACTTAGTGCATGGAGCCCTCCTTGCCTAGCATCAAGGACACTCCAGCTGTCCTGCCCTCCCCCTGTCTCCACATCTTCAGTGCCATACCTCCTGTTTCTGCATCCTAGCATCCATCTCCCCACTCATTTTTACCTCCTGGCTCTGAGCACGCTTCTCTGAACCTGCCTTCCACATCCACTCAATTATTACTTATTTGAGACACCCCTCCCTGCCTCCATGCAGATCCAGTGCTAGATATTGGAGGTAGCTTAATACAGCTTCTGAGGCATGAGAGGTGGCTCAGTACTCAAGGGTATTGGATACTCTGCAGAGGATTTGGGATGCAGTTCTCAGCACCTACACGGTGCCTCACAACTTGTCAATAACTCTATTTGTTGTGGATCCAACTTTCTTCTGGCCTCCATGAGTATCAGGCATTCATTCATGTGGTACACACACACACACACACACACACACACACACACACACACACACGCAAAACATCCATACACACATCAAAATACAATTTCCAGTTCTACAAAAACTCTTTCTAATTTTAATTTTTATATTTCGGAGGTTTTACAGGTACAGATCCAGTGCCAAACTGCTTTCCCTGATCACAGGGGATGCTATACGATTCTTATTAACAATCCCCCAGGTTAACACTTTGGGTCATTGCCAGTCCTGAGTTTTTGACCTTCTAGTATTTCTCAGATTTGCTCTTCTCCCAATTCAGTTGTTACCACCCTAGTCTGAGTTACCACCACCTCTTGCCTGGACCATTGCAGTAGACTTCTACTTGCTCACTCTGATTCCACTCTTGATGCCTTGTAACCCAATCTCCCCATAACCAGGGCAATTTTTAGAATAGGTCCTTACTAGCTACCAACACCTTGACTGTCTGGCGTCCGAAGCTTCTGGATTTTCACAGCTCTGACGTCAAATAGCAAGACAAGTGTCTACTTGGGCAGCTCTCTTTGCACCCTCTGCCCTTTCTCACTGAGTAATTTATAGTTCCCTCAGGCTACTCTTAGTCCTCACTCCATGAGGGCTTTGCATGCTGTATTCCTGCTGCCTGGAATCCATACCTGCCTCCACCTTCTCTCACCTCAGAGGTCAGTTTATTGTGATTGTAGGGAAGCAACTTGAACCATGGCCACCTTCCTAAATGCCCCAACAGCATCTAAGTACAAAGCTGCAGTATGGAGTTCTGGTTCTGGTGTCTTCCATCTATCACCAAGAATGGTGTGGGTGAAGACGAAACTTCTCTTTCCTGCTCAGGATCTGACATCTGTGTACAGAGGAATGAATGTTATCTCTTGCTCAGGTTCTGCTGATCTTTGGGGGACCAGCACCCCAATGACTCACCTGTAGCTTAAGAGCTGTGTGATATACTTGGTCAGAGTACAGAACAAACAGCACCTCTGTCCAGCACACACGGTGCTCAGATGGCCACTTAGGGACCATCTGCACTGACATTATAGCCTTGTGTGTTGTGGTAAGAGTTCCAGCAGCTTATCCTAGCACAGCTGCCTCACACAGCAGCCCCTGCCTGCAGAGGAAAGGCCCGGAGGGCTGGGGACCTTTAATGGAACCTAAAAGTGACAGTGGTTCCTCGGGAAGAGGCAGAGATCCCAGAATACTTAGATTGGATGCAGGATTACAATGGCCAGCATTAAACCATATACTTGCAGACTGTGTCCCAGTCACACCAGCATCAGCTTTGACCTTTAAATGATGAGCATAGGAAAGGCAGTCTGACCTTTGACCTCACTCAGCTCCATGCTCTCCATCTGTGATTATTTTTAATTTTGATGATGCTTGTTGGTCAGAAGGCAGAGTCCAAGGCTATGACACAATTCTACTCAAATGTTGACATGCCAGCCAGACCTGATTTCTTTTAAGTCCTTTTCCTTAAAGACGCAATGATCTGGAGATGGATTGCAGAATGAGGGTCTCTTCCTGCAGGTGAAAGCATTGCCTGTTTAATAATAAATTTTGTAAAGGACTCAAGAGTGCCAAGGAGCAGCGGGTCCCAGAGAAATTCCTTCAGCCACTAGTGAGTGTCCAGGGAGAAAACTAAGTAAAGTGATTGTCTTATAACCACCAGGACTCTTGTCCATTCTGAACAGAGCAGGGCAGCTGTACATAGGAACTTATGGTGGCTGGAACAGCATGCCCCACACCTGTGCAAACTCAAGCCAGCCTCAGTCTCCCTGTGGAGAAGGGCATTGTGTACACAATCTCACCCCTACACATGGAGCTATTTGCAATTGTTACTGCTGGGAGAGGGAGAGACAGTTTCTCTAGACTGTAGTCCCTGGTAAGTGGAACACACTCTGGTGGAAGACCACAGACCCAAGAGTATTTGGGGAGCACAAATTTGTCTTAATGGATATAATAATAATAATAATAATAATAATAATAATAATAATAATAGGACAGCAAGTTGGGTAAATAGGGAATTGGTGGATCAGGGAAGAGTTGGGGGAAGAGGTAAATGCAAAACATATTGCATGAAACATTCAAAAATTAATAAAAAATGAAAGCCAAGTTGGGCATGAGGACATACATTGTAATTCAAGTGCTGGGGAGTGGAAACAGGAGGATGCCTGAGGCTCATTGGCTAGCTTTCATGGAGAGTTCCAAACCAGTGAGAGACCCTGTCTCAAAACAAACAAACAAAACAAAACAACACTGATAGCACCTAATGGGTAGGTCCTGAAGTTTTCTTTAGGCCTCAAAATGCACATGCACACACCAGCACATCCACTCTCTTATAAGCATGTTACCCACACATGCATTCACACACACACACACACACACACACACACACACCTGAAGAAACTTTCCAGGAGTTTGCTCCAATGTCCCATATCTCTTTTTGTAATCTCTGCATTACAAGAGCAGAGGGAGGCTGGCTTGGTTGTCATTTAACCCTAATCTCCAAGCATCCACTGGGAGCCCTCAGAGCCCCTCATCTGGATGGAGTCATGAAGGATGCTGGCAACAAGCAAGACTTGTAAAGCCTGGAGTCAGGGCTGGTATCTCTCAATAATTTGCCCCTTCCTTGCAGGGCCTGAGGAGATTGAGGCATGATGTTGCAGTTTGATTAGTAATAAGAACACGGCAGCTTAACCTCCAACATTTAGCACTCTACCCCGGATCGAATTACTGATCAGTATCTTGTAGAACCATGCAGGCTGACTGCCTGGGAATGTTATACCTCCCTAAAAGCTGTCAGTCGCTGTCAGTATCTGTGCACAATGGAGGCCATAGCTATTTTTAAAGGACTGTGTCACCTTTCAAGAGAAATTGTGTCTGCACAGAAAATTGATTTTCTAGGTTGTTTTATGTTCAGATTTGGTGGTCTTTTGGCTTCTAAGGTAAAGTGGGTGTTCAGTGCCCCACAAACTGGCTTCATTTCGATTTCAATTTTAGGGAGACTGTGAAGGGATCAAGAAAACAACAACAAACCAAAACTAAATGTATAAACTCCTGCAGACAGACATGTGGGTGGAAAGAAGAGGAGAAGACCAGACTGCTTGGTGGCAAGCATCTGAGCAAACTGATTGCCATTTGGTTTCATCATTTCCAAAACAGTTCAAGCTAAAAATTGCTAACCCTGTTGCCATTGTTTCTGATTAGGAGGGTGGGCCTTGGAACCAACCCCCTGGCTGTATCTGCCCAGCTCGACTTAGGAGATTTATTAGCAGTGCCTCTGTTTCATCATGCTTAGAGTTTCTACTGCTGTGAAGAGACGCCATGACCACGGCAACTCTTATAAGGAAAACAATTAATTGGGGTGACTCACTCACAGTTCAGAGATTTAGTCCCTCATCATCATGGCAGAACATGGTGGTGCACAGGCAGACATGGTGCTGGAGAAGGAACTGAGAGTTCTACATCTTGCAGGCAACAGGAAGTGGTCTCAGTGTCACACAGAGGGAAGCTTGACCAAAAGAGACCTCAAAGCCCACTGCCACAGTGACACCCTTCCTCCTATAAGGTCTCATCTCCTAATACTATCACTCCCTTTGGGGGCCATTTTCTTTCAAACCACCACACTCATCTTAAAAACAAAGACATTAGGACTGGAGAGGGGGCTCAGCACTTAAGAGAACTTGCTGTTCTTCCATAGGACCCAAGTTCAGTTCCCAGCACCCACATTGTGTGTCTCACAACTACCTGTAAATCCAGCTGCAAGGGATCTGACCTGCTCTTCTCTGCGGGTACTACATGCACGTGCGCACACACATGTACACATATTGGAAATAGAATCTTGAAAAACAATGGCATGAACAATTCTTATCTCATTATAAGCTCATGAGAATTGAGTGAATTTTGCTAAGTAAGTATTCAAGCAGCTGCCTTGAACGTACAATGAGGCTTGTAGCCTTGCTTGCTTGTCTATTTCAGATGGAATAGTTCAGAGATGTTGGCTTCTTAGCAGTGTTACCAACATTACTATGATCCATTCACACAGATACCCTGCCACAACAAGTTACCTCCCGGAGGGAGAAAACCATGCTTGCTTCAAAGCTTTGTGCTATTGGTGGTGCTGGGACAGTGACATGGGAGCATAGGTGCCAAGCACATGACTCAGTGATTCATAGAAAGTTCTTAGCACATGTTTTAGTTACTTTGTATTGTTATGATAAACACCATAACCAAAGGGAATGTGGGGGAGGGAAGGGCCTATTTAATTTATAGGTTACAGAGGGATGTCAGGGAACGAGATCAAGGTAAGAAAGCATAGAGGCAAAATGCTTTGTCTGCTCTCTCTCTCTCTCTCTTTCTCTCTCTCTCTCTCTCTCTCTCTCTCTCTCTCTCTCTCTCTCTCTCTCTCTCTCTCTCCCTTACTCTCTCCTCCTCTCCCTCCCTCTCACCTCTGGGCTTGCTCAGCAAGCTTTCTTATACAGCCCAAGACCAATTGCCCAGTGACAGTACTGCCCACAGTGGGCTGGTCCATCCTATATTAACTATCAATCAAGAAAATACCCCACAGACATGTACACAGACCAATACAATAGCAGCAAATCCTTAATTGCCAGGTGTGTGAAGATGACAACGAAGATTGGCCATCAATATACAAGGTAGCTATTTATTAGTCATCTTGGGGTGGCAAGATGGCACAGTGAGTTAATGTGCTTGCTACCAAGCCTGATGACCTGAGTGTGAGCCTGGGGATTCATGTGGTAGAGAGAAATGACTACTGGAAATTGTCCTCTGACTTCTACATACCCACTATGGCATGCATATGTGCACACGAGCATGCACAGATACACATGTAATAAATAATGTTTTAAAAATAGTCTTCTCAAGAGGATACCTATTCAGAAAGTTTGAACAACAACCTATGGGCATGAACGTGCTGGACTGCATGCTTTAGATATCTCCAAAGAGGAAGTGGAACTGTAAAATGCACATTTGACACTGTGGACATGATTTATGGAAACATGCAGTTAGAGTGCCTTGTTTGACCCAAGAGAGTGGGAGAGAGTATGCACGCTTGTTTTAGGTTAAAGAAAAATGCAATATCAGTGTTCATGGTTCCTCTCTTTATTTTGAGATTAACTGTCCAGCTGTTGATCTGGTTAACCTTACATAGAAACTTAATAGTCCATCTTCAAACTCACTGCATCTTCAGAAACTGCCTTCACACTTCCACACCATCCTAAGAGGGAGGAATATTGCTGAGAAGAGGGACAAACTAAAGACTAGTTGAATGATACAAAATTGAAGATCATGTATAATGCTTTTAACTTACAATATATGTGCAAGTATGCAAGCATTTATGTGTATGTATCTATGTGTTTACATGTGTGCATGCATGTATATGTGTCTATGTATCTATATGTGTGCGAGCGCACGTGCGCGTGCGTGTGTGTGTGTGTGTGTGTGTGTGTGTGTATACATGCCTGCATAGGGGGGCATCCTCCCTCTTGAAGATCTGTTACCCTAGTGGAGGAGGTACATTAAAATACTACAAATTAGATTGGAGTCAAAATGGAGATCTAATAAAAACATAGAAACAGAAGGGAAGGGATGATGAATTCTGCCTAGAGACTGGAGATAGACTTTGCAAGAGGGAATTCAAAATAGGTTGTAGGAGATCACTAGATGGATGGACATCTGAACAAGGCATGAAAAAGAACTGATACTCAGAACATAAAAGCATGTGACCTATGGAAGGATGCTAGTGGTTCAGAGGAGGCCAGGACAAAGGTAGCTAACTGGCTTGGAAGGATTATTAGAGAGGTCTCAGAGATGATGATGGGAAGGTAGGCAAAAAGAGATCATGTGTCATAGAAAATTGCTACTTAGGGAATTGGCCATTGGCAGGTTTTGAAGGCTGGAGCCACTGATGTGAACTTTACCAAATGACTTCAGCTGTGTCGAGGACTGTTTCAGAAGACTGAGACTTAAGGTGAACAGACCAGCAAGCAGACAAGAGGCATGATGAGCATTGAAGTCTCGGCTCTTGAATGGTACTTGGTACTTGGTCAGAGAGACATTCAGAAGATGTCCCAGCTGGCCTGGGTGGGTGGCAGGCAACCCCATCTGCTGAAATTAGGACCAGCAGAAGGAAGAATGTGCTTCATGGGGTGGACAGAGAGTTTGTGGTTGAATCTATTGAGGACATGTAGTCGTAGATACACATCAAACATGTCAGGAAGGGTCCCAAAGGGGGACATTGTTTCCCAACCCTGTGCCATTTAGAGAAGTTGGCAGGATGCTTGAGTAGTCCCCTCCTATCATTTTCCAGCATCTATGTGTCTTTTCCACCCTGGGAGTGTTCGTATGGTTTTTGGATCCAAGTCCTGACATAATTATCCGCAAAGCGAATCCTTGAGCAGGAGGCCCTGACCTGTGAGATCTCCACTAGTGCCTCTTTAGGAGGCTGAGCCATTGTGCATGTACAATGAAAGGGGAAACTGGTTAAACCCTTCTGTACACATGCTCGCTGAAAGGTAAAGCTGATCACATTACAATTTTAATCAGTTTACTTGGGCATTCAGCTACGTCATCAGCAGAACACACACACACACACACACACACACACTCATACAATTACACACACACACACTCTCACACACGCACACACACATACACACACTCACACATGCACACACACATACACACACACACACACACACACACACACACACACACACACACCCCACACACACATCTAAGTGCCATTGATGGGGTGTGGTGGGGAAACCTTTATAAGGTCCTCATGGAGGACAAGACAAAGAAAATAATTGATTGCCTAAGCTGGGAACTTCCTTGTTAGGGATTCGTTGATGGTTTCTCATTGTTAAAAACACATGTCTAGTTAGAGGCTAAGAGCAGGAGGTTAATGGTCTCTGACTGGTTTAAGCCTCAGTTTTGTTCACCTGCCTGCACTGAGTGGGCTTTGGATTGTTTATCTGGGACCCAGAGGTGCTGAGATTGCCCCAGCCTCATGGCCACCCAGTGAGTTATTTTAACCTAATGAAGATCCCAATCTAAGTGGTCCTTTTCCCTGGTGAGGCTGCCTTGTTCTTCCCCCATTATGTCCCATCCTCTTGTCAGGGGAGGCCCAACATTGCCCTCTTACAGCTCTCCAGGATTCTTCTTTGTAGCATATTTAGCAGCTGGGATTTCACATTGCTCTGTGTGTTTACATGATGAATGGTTTGATTAATTGCTGGAATTACTTGATTAATTACTAGAAAGGGGAGTCCTTGAATACAGGGATATCAGGATTAATGTTCTCCATGTCTGGAGCCGACATAGAGCCTGGGACATAGCTAGAATGGAGGATCTATTGTTAAAGGACTGATTGACAGTGGGGTGATGTCTTCATTATGCACTGAGACCTGGAGGCCTCCCTTCTCTTAGTCTGCACTCTCTGAAGTCTCTGGGGAGTTTGTTTGGTTTAAAGAGGTGGTGACCTGTTATTCTGCTTTGCTTTCTGCTTTTGTGATAAAACACTGATCTAAAGAAACTAGGGGAGAAAAAGGTTTATTTCAGTCTATATTTTATAAAGTATCCCAAAGGGAGCCCAGAACCTGAAGGCAGGAACTGAAACAGAGACCATGGAGGAGTGCTGCTTACTGGCTTGCTCTCCACAGCTTTCTCAGATTGCTTTCTTATACACCCCAGGACCATCTGCCCAAGGGTGGCATCACCCATACCCATTACTCAAGAAAATGCCACCACAGACATACCCACAGGCCAGTCTGATGGAGGTGATTCCTCAGCTGAGCTTCCCACTTCCCAATTTTGTGTCATTGACAGAAACTAAACAGCCCACCTAACTTCAGCTTGGTGCTGATTTGGAGCTGGCTGATCTAGACTGTACTGGGGCCCAAATGGTTTTAATTCCTCATCTTCAAAGTGATTATGTAGGAACTAGGTATAGCTCCATTGGTAGAGTGCTTGCCTAGCACACACAAGGTTTGGGTTTGATCTCCTGTACTGTGAAAACCATATGTGATGGCACATGCCTGTCATCCCAGTCCTCAGGAAGTAGAGGCAGCACGATTCTTAAGGCCATCCTTTACTTTCCACATACCAACTGTGAAGCCTGAAAAAAAATAATCTGTGATTCACAGAGTAAGTTATCATTATCATACAAGAAGGACCTTTCTTACATAACTATGGAATCTTTGACAGGGTGCAGTATTTAACATATACTGTACTATCCAATGACAGCTTTTTCAAATGGCACTTGGCCTGGGGTTAAAAACTCATTAGAATGAGCTCCTCTGACGTGCTTTTGATCTAATAGCCATTCCACCAACAGCCTGACCTATTCCACCAACACTATCACCGCTGCACACTTGCACACACGGGTACTTCATCCTCAGAGCACTTCTGCATCTTCCTGCCTCTACAAAGCCACTCCAGGTAGGTTATGTCACACGCCTTTCCTTCAGAAAACTCCTTTTTGTCTGATTGGTGCTCAGAACACCCTGGGCTTTAGCTGATTTGCTTCTGAGAGATGTCAGGCTTTTCCTGAGCCTGGGAAGGAATTGTATCAGGAATTGCTAAACTCAAGATATGGGTAAAACACATTTGGCGGTAAAAGAATCCAACACCAACCAAGCAACCACAAAATGTCCAAACGCATAGGGCAGAATCTTGAAGTACCAAAGAGCCATGGGCAACGTAGGCAGAGGTGAGGATTGTAGTCAAGGTTAGCACCTGTAAAGACAGACCTCATTGTCTGCACTCATATCCCAAGTCAACCAGTCTCACTTGGATATGTCTCATAACTGTGCTCTTTCTCCATTTCTTTGGTAGTGATGTTCTAGTCATAAGAAGAGCGAACACACACAGATTTTCACATATATTTGTGTTTCCGTGTCCCTTAGACACATCCTGGTATTGCACCTTCCCTTCTGCTGGAGTGAGATGTTGCTAGTGTGCAATGTACCATGACCAGAGCAATTGGAAGAGGGAAGGGTGTTACTTCTTGCTGGAAGCTTTAAGAGCCAAGATAGTTTTCTGTTGCTTTCTCTCTCCCATAATAGCTGGCGCCTTCCGCATGGAAGTTCTCCATCACCCTGGATCCTGTAGTAAGGACAGTAGGTTTCTAGTGGGCCTTCAACACTTAGGAACCTAGCAAGTGTGAGGTAAGCTGTTGTATCCATCATGGCTGCAGAAGCAAAGGCCTAGACAGCCCGGTGCTTCCGGAATTCTAGTCAGAACAGAACATGCTCTGAGCACAGCAGGAAGGTGACTATGTCCTGAGAGGCTTACATGGCCACGGAGTCCTCTTGGGCCCTGTCTTCCTCGAGTTGCTTTGCAGCAGTGGGAAGCCTCCTCTGGTGACAGTGAGGATGTTGGAAAGAGGGGACGAACCTGTATTCCATCTCCCTTCATTCCTCCCACTTCAGCAAGGTGAAGGCTGGCAGAGGAGGGGCACAATGATGCTGGTAATTTAGGCAGCTACCGTGCTGCTGTGGGAAGAATGAAGTATGTACTCATGCTGGCCTCTGAGTATGAGTGTGTAATTTGGTGATTTCCTGTGTGAGGTAAATGCATCACATTCATATTTAAAATACGTAATAATGTGAAAGTAAACACTTAAACCCACACTAACAAAATATTACACTTTACCTCTTTAGAAGGTCAGGAAATGGATTTTTAAAGTGCTACAAAGATTAAAGAAGGAAATTTTGGCTAATAGGAAGTTTTAGCTTTCGTTAATCT
Organism: Onychomys torridus; assembly: GCF_903995425.1. Lineage (NCBI taxonomy): Eukaryota > Metazoa > Chordata > Mammalia > Rodentia > Cricetidae > Onychomys > Onychomys torridus. The sequence continues at coordinate 43,503,430 of NC_050447.1, forward strand.
GAGTAGCTAATTGTATGGTTTCCTGTTTTGTTTTGTTTTGTTTTGTTTTAAATTAGGCCTTATATTTTCCCCATTTGTCTATTTGTTTAAGTGCACACACATGCACATACATAACATGTGGAGGTTGTCTCTCTCTATCACATGGGTCATGGGGATCAGACTCAGGTCATCAGGCTTTGAGGCAGGTACCTTTTCCCTCTCAGCCCATACCTTCATTTTGTACCAACTCTCAAAAATGATGTAGGCCTTTGTGCTGGTCAAAAGAGTCAGATGTTACATTTCTGTTCTTTTTTTAAAAAAATATTACTATTGTATGGGTAAACATGATGTGTGTGCATGGGAACATATGTGTCATGGCCGGTACATATGGAGGTCAGAGGACAACTTCGTGGTTCTCTCCTTACACATTTATGTGGATTCTGGATATCAAATTCATGTTGCCAGGCACAGGAATCTCCTCTGCCCCTTGAACCACCTCACCAGTCCTCTGCTTCTTCTCTTCTAAGAGGAAATGTGTCCCAACTGCAACGTAATTGGCTGGGGAACCTTCTGGAATTTTAGAATTGTAGCCGTGACTTCTTTGACTCAGATTAGTGCAGCATAAGTCACCTCCAAGCTAGCTCAGTAGTCCATTCTCCAGACAGCAGCCTTCAATGCATGTGTATTCAAACTTGGGAGAGTATTAAAATAAAAACTTCACCCCATAAAGAGGTCTTGGGCACCTCATTTTCAGCCCTCTGTGGATGCCCAGCCTTCAAGTTCAAGGTGGGAAGGAAGCCATGACTTTGAGAAGTAGAAACACGTGGGTGGAATTTTGCAATGAGATTATGTTGAAAGCAAAATGTGCTTGGTCCAATAGAAAGAGCTCTGGTCCCAGGACCAGCTACTCTGCTACAGGAAATCCAGATGGACTACACGAGGCTCTGTCATTTGGGGGAAGGCTGTCCCTCTCTGCACCTCAATGTCTTAGCTGGGTGGAAGGCGATACCTATCTCACGGGATTTCCACTGGGATTCGAAAGCATGTGAAATGTAACTTCATCCTCTGCCTGGCAGCACAGGCACCACATCATCTCCTCTCCTCCACAGAGCGGGCATTTTAATATTAATAGCTATAAACCCATATGAAAAATGAAGTGGAAAGGATACTGTTGGTTTGTGTAAATCTGATGTGGTACAAAACAGAGAAAAAAGAAATGAGAGGAGAAGGGTGGAGAGAGAGAGATAGACAGAAAGAGAAGAAAAAGGGGAAGGAGGGAGGAGGAAAAAGAGGAGGAAGAAAGGAAGAAGAGAAAAATGATGGAAAGCCTGCTCAAAAGAGAACATCTGCTCAAAATGTGCCAAGAATATGAGTTCAGATCTTATCATTGATATTTAAAAATAGGGGAAACCTGAGTTCCTTCAATTATTTCAATTTTCGTCTTGCCTGAATATAAGCCCAGGACAGCCTCACTGGAGGAAGTTCTTATGCAGCAGCACAGGAAGAAAACCATGATGCTCCCCTAGTTCCCTGCCTGGCTGGCTACCTTCTAGCCCTGGTACCTGGAGCTGCTTGCTTGGTCTCTCCTGGCATGAAGTGGGGTTGCTCCAAAGCCCTCCTGGGAAAGAGGGACAGCCTGCCTTGCTCGTTTGAAAGGCCAGAAATATTTGTGTGATGTCTGGGTGTCTTTTCCCTATTGGTGAGTATGACTTTTGTTGTCTCTGTCACATGCTTCAGCTTGTCTTCCTCCCCAGCAGTCCCTGAGTGAGGAGATGCCCTGCAGTGTCTTTGCACATCTGAGTCCATGGGTCTTCTGACTGTATGCACTGGAGGACTGGCCCCTCTCTGTGTCTAAGTCACTGTGGTAAAAAATAGAGCTTGCTGTGAGCACATGTCCCTGAAAGTCAGAGTCCTTACATGGAAATGCTGTCACCTGTCTTCCAGTCTCACGATGACTTTCTATTTTCTCTGTGATCTTTGGAAGCAGACAACTTTTCCCACCCCAAGTGCTGGAGGTACTTCAAGTGCCTCGGAGGAGAACTTCCTGACCATGACACCCAAGTCTCAACACCCTGTCCCATCTTCTTCACCTGTCAAATGACAGTTCTCCAAGGATGCCAGGAGGCTCCAGGGACACACCCACCCAGAGCCATTCAGTGAAATATCCACTACAAAAGGAACATCCAAGACGAAGCCACAGGTGACTGCTGAGCTCTTGCACAGTATGGCCATCCAATGTTAGTTCATTCAGGCATGTCCAGAAATATCCACACACTCCTGCTGGCTTCCATCCTAGCCACCAGCACAGCCCTGGTAAACCATAGCCCTTCGTGCATAAAGACCCTTCTTCATAAGCCACACTTGGTACTTCCTTTGCTCTGCCTCTACCAGGCCGTTGTAAAACCAGGTTCCTCCCACGGTGTTTCTGTGCTCCAGGTCTTGGCAGAGGCAAATGCAGGGACAAACATATTCATGGTTTCTGTGCCATCACACACTCTGTCCCACAGTAGCGAATGCAGAAAGAGCCAAGCTGAGTGGGGCTCTGCAGGCTTGCACAGAACCTGGAGACTTCCCAGCTTGCCGGTGCCTCCTAGTGTCCCATCGGGCAGGAAGAGAGGCACCTTCTTTGGATTTGGAGCCTGAGAATCCTCCAGGCTGGAAACTGGCTGGAAGGCTTTCCCTCTTGTCTGGTGCAAGCCCTTACGTCTCTCTAAAGTTCCTGCACGGGCTGCATCTGAGTAGTCAAGGCCCTGGAACCATCATCCAAGGAGGTAATGCCGAGCTAATTAGGAGCAAGAGGTGACAGTACTTCCCGCTACTCATCAAGACCAGATCCAAGACATTTTTAGGACTCCTGTTCCAGAGTCCCAGAGCCTCCCCCGCCCAAGAGCAGTGTTTTGGGAACGATGACTACACAAGGTAACCTTGCTCAGAATTATTTGTGAAGTGCCTACTGTGTGCCTCACACATTCCTAGAACCATTCTACCCATTTTCAGAGTAAACACCGAAGTCCTTTTCCAAATGACCTTCATGTCCTCACCAGTGAGGACTTGCTAGCCTTTGGTCTCATTTTTTATTTTATTCTCACTAACTTCACTTAGGCACTGGCTAGCATATGTGCTGAGCATGTCTTTGAAAAAAGGTCATGCCTCAGGATCTTTGCAGGTACTATTTCCTCTGATGCCCACAGCTCCATATCTTTAGTCTGCTCCAATGTCAGCTTCTTAGTTGGGCCTTCTTTGCCCTGTCTGTGACTTCTGATCTCCCCTCCTACGTTCATGTCTTCAGGTGACAGGAAGCTTTTTCTATACATGCTAGAGGTTGGTTGTTAGCTTGTTGTCTTACTAAAAGCCATCTCTGTGGGGGAGGGTGTTTCTTATACTTCTTTTGCTCTGGTGTGGTCAGCCCTTGGAAGAGGGTTTGTTACATAGAACTGCTCAGGAGTAGTTGTTGGACAGATGAGTTATCTGACCTTCATCCACTCCTACCTACATGAGGCAAAAGCAAAGAGACTTTGAGAATGCTGCTTACACTCTCACAGCTAAACTGCAAGATGTGCCCATAAACTCATCCAACAAGGACTTCTGGAGTATCCTCTGTGTGCCAGGGGCTGAATTACAACACAGACAAGGGCCCTGAGTGTGGAGCTCACATTTCAATTCCCCTGCCTGGGATTCTCAGTCAGACTTATCCCAGAATCCCCATTTTCCCACCCCCCACTCCGATTTCTGTGTGTTCAGACAAACATTCTTGTACCTGGAAAGCTTGTTATGATCTCCTTGAAGACAGGAAGATGCTCCAACTTCCCAAATTCTGAGGGAAGAGATATGGACTCCTGGGTTGTTAGCTTGTGGGTGTGTTTGCAAATAGTTCTTTTTAATTTTTTCTGCTTTAAGCTCCTCATGGCTTCCCCTCTGTTCTGTGTATCCATCATCGTGGCTTCAAACAATCATGATTTTATTGCAAAACTCAGTTTTCAGGCAAGGGAACCAGACAGGGCTCAGATAAATGGGTTTTCTGCTTCACCGTTGTTAAACCCCAGGAATCCCAGTCATCTAAAACGTCAGAGTTTGAGTAGGTGGAATTTTGAAGAAACCATAGCATTAGCTCCTCCCTCATGTTTGGGCAGATAAATGGCGTGATGGCTAATATTGCAAACTTGAGAGGGTCTAGAACCATAAAGAGGAAGCCTCTGGGTGTGTCTGTGGGGGATTTGGTTTTTCCAGATTAAGTTAACTGAGGAGGCAAGACTGCCTTCAAGGGTAGGCAGCACCATTCTATGTGCTTTGTACACATCCTCCAGAATATAACAAGGAGAATGTGAGCTGAGCACCGGGCATTGTCATTCTCTGCTTCATGAAAACAGATGCCATGTGACCAGCAGCCTCGAACCCCTGATGCCACGCCTTCCCCACCATGATGGATATTCTCATTGTGAGCCAGAATAAACTATCCCTCCCTTCCTTAAGTTGCTTTGGTCAGACATTTTGTCACAGGAAAGAGAAAAGTACCTAATGCAGCTGGTCAGGAGGAAGCCCAGAGCCTGAGCAGAAAGGGTCACCCTTCTCCCACACATTCCTGCTCTCAGTGATGGGGCTGCAGCTGGCTGCAGTGATGTTCACTGGACTCATCTCAAATCACCAATCCTTTCTCCGAGGACAGAGTTTTGAGACCCAAGCCTCAGCCCCAGTGAAGCAGTAACTAGAAAGGGAAGTGAAATTCTGCAGATGCCAGGCTGCCAGCTGCTCAGCAGGGGCTTCCACCTCCCTCGACCTCTCCTGAACTCTTGGATCTGCTAACTTACTGCTACCCACTGGAAAATGGCACAGGAGTGACTCAACCAAAGACCAAATAAAATGCTGATACGAGAGGAACCAGTCTCATCCACTTGACTTGTTACTGGGTCAATATCAGGAGGTATAAGATGACTCTTCTACAAGTTTTTCCCCGGGGGTTCACCTGACAAGACCGTATTTGGGAAGTTTCCACAAAAGAAAAAGAGCAGTGTTCTGACTTTCCAAATGGTGGGGATGGAACCGACATTGCCAACTCCTGTGGTTTTGAGCCCTTCTTTGGAATGAGATGGATTATCTGCTGACAGTAACTGTGGGCTGCAATGGATAAGCAAAGCTGGTACCAAAGACCTACAGGAGCTCTTTGGCACTCCGAGGTGTGAGGTGCTCCATGTGGGGGGAGGTCCTCTGGCTATGTGATTTCCAGACACACCAAAGCCCTGCCTCCATCTTGTCTTGCTCATACTTCAACTTGCTCAAAGGCAGCAGTGCCTCTGTCCTCCCTGGATATTTGAACATCTGTAAGGAATGGAACTGACGCAGGGCCGGCGCTTTCAGAGGTCGTGAAAGGCAGGCTCCCCTCCCCCAGATCTCTGGGCGCAAGGGTTTAGCCTCCATTTCTGCTGCTTGAACATCTCACACTGAACCCAGCAAAGAGCTCTTTCAAAGCGAATACCGAGTCTTTTCCTCCTTCCACCCCACTTCTCCTCCCTCCCTCATTAGCTTGGGTGGTAATCTAAGCTCTAAAGTGAGTCTCTTGTCTTGCCCCTCCCCTCTGCCCACCCTTTCCACACGTCACTCTGGAGTGGCCATGGTTTTCTGTCTTCAGCAAAGCTACCACACCACACATTCTTGTCACCTCTTCAGTGGCTTCCAGTCGCACTATCCATCACCATGGCTTAGAATAGCCATTCTTTCATGGCAAATCTCGCCTTGTGGTTAAGAATTCAGGTGGAGCTCAGTTGGGTGGGTGTTCTACACTGTAGAGGGTGGACTGAGCTCCCTTGGGGGTGCTTGCTGGAGAATCTGAGCTGGAGTTTCAGCTTTTGTCTGAAGCTCAGTTTGGAGAATCTAATTACGTTCACATTATTCTCAGCTTTTGGTGTCTTGGTAGGGTTGCCTGGAGGTATGCCATCAGATGGAATTTTTGACTAGAGTGCCACTGCATCACCGGTCCTTTGGACACCCCTAGAAGGAGTGCTTCAAAGTAGGAGGTAAGGGCTGCAGTGACAGTCCAGTGGGTCAAGTGCTTGCTTCCCAAGCAGGAGGACCCAAGTTTCCCCTCCAGAAATGATGCCAAGTACGAGGGCATGCACTTATGATCCCAGCACTGGGAAGATGAAGACAGGCAGAGCCCTGGGGTTCACTGGCCAGCCAGCCTAGTCTACTTGGTGAACTTCAGGCCAATGAGAGACCCTGCCTCAAAGGACAAACAGACTGGTTTGGCTTCAACATGCATATATGTATGTTCTCAGAAAAATATCACTTTCTAGCCATCCAACCTGTGTCTTGTGAGCCAGCCCTGGCTGTCTTTACCACTTCTTCCTCCCACAACACCCTCTAGCCACACCAGACTCCTTCCTGTTCCACAAACACACCAAGCCCTCTCTTCTCTCAATCTTAGAAGCCTCTCACTGGCTATCCCTCTGCCGGAACTACCTTTCCCTAAAACTGTCCCTGGCTTGACTCTTAGACTAAGTATTCTCAGTGGCATCTCATCCCGGTGGCCTTCCTTGCCTGGCCTTCTAGATTAGTGGAAAGAGACCATTTATCCCCCTACCCCAGGTGCAAAACCAACGCCAGCCTATCATTTCCTTATCACTGAGATATTTCATTCACCCTCTGGATTCCAGGTGGCTTTGTTTTTGTTGTTGCTTAGAAAGCGGTCATCTCAGAAAAAGCTGGTCACAGAACCAGCTCCACACTGCCCCTCATGGGGAGGTGCACAGAGCAAAGTAACTCAGGAACTGCAGTAGCAAACACACACCAGCAAGATTTTTTAATAATAGATGTTAAAAAATGAATCCAAACAAGGCAGCTTCCCCCACCAAACAGGCCTAAGTGTAACGTCTATCATGTGCTGTGATATATGTCTGCTTGGAGACCGACTCGACAAAAGGCCAAATTTTCTTAAAAGCATGTTAAAATATTAATAGCTATCTGAAACAGTCTTCTTGCAACTGCTGCCAGTCTTTGGAAAGATGACATCAGACTGGAAAGAACTAGGAGACGGGGTAATGTCTTGGCTGTGGTGACCTACTGGGGTACCTAACCATTGGCTGCAGAGGGGCAGGCTGCGGTCTGGAGGGGGAGGCCCCTGCAGGCTCCATCTGTGTGAATCAGAGTTACTAAGAAAGTTCGTATTTGACCTCACCGACTGTGATTCACTCCCTCCAGTGGATTCTGTCCTGAAACCCCTTAAGAGCCTTACCAAGGCCTATTTGGTTTGATTCCAATCTTCCCACTGGCTTCTTCTGCTGTCTGGCCCCTCTCCACTTCATGTCCACTGATTTTCTTAGCAGACGCTCATATCTACCTCTTCCCTACAACCACAGGACTCACTCTTACTCCTTCCTAAAATGCTCTCTCTTCTCTATGATGGTTAATATTGATTGCCAACCTAACAATATCTAGGGTGCCTGAAGAAACAAATCTCTGGACATGTCTGTGTGCGATTATCTCAATTAACCTAACAGGTTAGGTTAATTGAACTGGAGAAGACCTTTCCTGAATGTGAACGGCTGCATCCTATGCATTAGGGTCCTAAGCTAAACACCAAGAAGAACATGAGCTGTGATTCTGTGTTCATGGCTCTCTGATTTGCTTCCCAACTGAGGATGCCGAGTGTCCATCTGCCTCATGAGCCTGTTGCCTTGTCCTCCCCACCATGGTGACTGCCACTGAGACAAAGCAAACCCTTCCTCTTCTAGCTGCTTTTGTCATGCATTTTCTTCAGAGCAACAAAACACGTAACAAATGCATTTCCTTATTCTTCTCCTACTGTGTAAGCCTTTGTTGGAGAGTTGCTCCCCCCACAATATGCCCGTACATTCTTATGAGATATGCACAGTGCTAAGAGATACATGCATTATTGTTGAGAGCGGTACAATGCATACCACCCATGGTGGACTCCATGGAAAGCAATGAACTTTGGGGTGACAGTGGCCTGTCACTCTAGATCCTTCAGTTCTAACAAATGTGCCACCATAGTAGAGGATATTAAGACAAAGAAGGCTGTGGTTGTATAAGATGGTGTCTTTGTCACTTTTCTGTTGCAGTGAAGAGGCACTGTGACCAAGGATATGTATAGAAAGCATGATTCCCAGGGATAGTAGAGTCCATGACTATCATGGCAGGGAGCATGGCGTCAGACAGGCAGGCATGGGACTGGAGTGGTATCTGAGAGCTTACTTGTTGAGATAAGAGCCATGAGGCAGAGCAAAAGAGGGAGAGAGTGAGTGAGAGGGGGGAGGGAAGGAGAGATAATGTGTATGTTAAGGGAGAGAATGCTGACTGGAATGTTATGAGTTTATGAAACCTCAAAGTCCACTCCCCAGTGACACATTTCTTCCAACAAGGCCACACCTCTTCGTCCTTCCCAAACAATTCTATCAACTAGGAATCAAGCATTAAAACATGAGCCGATGGGGGCCATTCTCATTCAAAGCACCACAGACGGGGAAGTATCTGCTTCCCACTGGACTTTATTGTAAACCCAATCCTGCTCAGATAAAGTCTGTTAAGGTCTATTTTCTCTAAAGAAGCCTGTGGAAGCTCCATTGTCTCCTGTGCCATCCTCACCTTACTGTTACCTACAGACAGGGAGGTTCTAGATACTTCTCTTCCCTCTTATAAACTCTGAAGTGCAGAGATTGAAGGTACTTCCCCTTCACCAATGAATCAACAGTATTTTTCAGAGTAAGGAGTTAGTAAATGGCTGTGAACAAGTTAATAATGATCCCCCTAAACAGTGGGAACCAGGTAACACTCACGATCCTGAGAGCTGGGGGATTCCTTCCTGTGTTTTATTTACCTTTTTGTTTGGTACACCCAACTGCCCCTGTTCTTCTTCCTTGCTTTCTCCATGGAAATGTATTGCAAGGTATTGAGAGACAGCATGCAGAAGATCCAGCATGGTCTCTGACCTATGGGGGGAGGGCACGCTGGTGGTCATTTAGGCATGTCCCTCCCTCTCTTCCTCTGAGAGATCTTCACTCATCCACTGCCCTGTATCTTCTCACCAGAAAAAAGTAAAGGTGCCACCCTGCCATGGAACTGCCTAAGCCTAGAACCTGGGGACATCTCTCTGACTTTTCCTTATCTCTCATTTTCATCTCCAGAACCTGGGGCTTGTGTTGTCTTTTGACACCCAGTTTAAAACATGGAGCTGAAACAGAACAAATTCCTAGGGAGCATTTATGGAAGGAAGAGTGAATGAATGAATGTAAGAGGTAGAGGAATATGATGGAGTTCAAGAAGCTGAGTCTGTTCTGTGGAATCTCCTCCCCAGCCTCCCTGGGCCCCATTGTTTTAACCCATCCTTTAGCTCTGCTCTTCCTCTGTCTCCAAAGTTTCTCTCCAGAATCAAGGCAAGAGCAGCCACAGCCTTCTTCCTTCATCTTACATCTTTCAAGAGCCCCTTCCGGTGTATCCTTCTCTGGTGACACCTGGTAATATTTCTAAGTTACAAAGCTTCCATTCAGCAAGAATTTATTGATGATGCTATTATAGAACAGCCCTGCGAAGGCACAGGGGATATAAAGCTTCCAGTGACCTCCCAAGGGAGACAGATGTGTAACCAATGGCAGGTTTCTAGGGGGAAGGGAGTGACAGATTTCATAGAGGAGTGAGCAAGTGAAATGACATGGGAAGCTACAAGAGGTCATTTGTCTTCCCCCTCCTCCTCCCTCCCTTCGTTCTCCTTTTGCTGCCTTTCATTACATCTCATTCACTCCTTCACACAACACTGAATAGTAACAAACCAAATAGAGACTATGTGTTGAACAGCGGGGGTCAGGTGTGGAAATGATCATAATAGAAAGTTACCCCCAAATACTGATTTCTGCATGTATATGCACACATAGGACTGTATGCAAGCCTGCACAGATCCTCACTTGTGTGCTGGGTATCATTTGCTACAGGACCTGGGACCTGTGTTATTTTTTAATCCTCAGTTTACACCCTGGGGCTGAGATAAAGCTCCTAGTGAGCAAAGAAGGAAGAAAATAATATATAAAGTAAAAGAATCTGCCCTAGTGTGAAAAGTCAAACTCAAGCAGGAGAGATTTTATTATTTATTTGATTTTTTGAGACAGGCTCTCCCTCTGTAGTGCAGGCTGGTTTTAAACAGAAGGTCCTCCTACATCAGCTTCCCCAGTGCTGGAATTACAGGTGTCTACCACCACATTCAGATAGCAGGTGAGTTTTGATGCCTCAAGGTGAACGGGAAAGTCCTGTGATTGGGAGGCAAGGATCCCTGGAGTTCTGCCTGCTCAACAGAGTTCAAGGCTGTGAACTCTCCAGAGATTTTTGTCACCCCTCTCTTCCTCAAGTCCATATTTATATCACCATCAGGTACCATTTTTTGAGATCAAAGATGCTAAGGTAGTTTGTATGAGTCCTCACCCACTTTGTTCTCCAGAAGAGAGGAACTGGGCTCACTGAGATCGAGGTGTTGCTACTTTTCAGTGGGCATGATGATGAGGAGGAGGAGGAGAAGGATGATAACCATAAAGAAGAATGATAAAGAGGAGGAAATGGAAGAGGAGAACATGGTGAAGAAGAAGATGATGATGGCAATGATGGTAGTGATCGTAATGATAATTCAGATGATGGTCATGGTGATGATGATGGTGAATATGAAGATGGTTGTGGTGGTGATAATGATGATGATGATGGTGGTGGTAGTGATGATGATGATGATGATGATTAAGATGATAACTATGATGATGGTGATAGCTACTATTTACTGTGTATGAAATATAAACAACTTATCCAGAAAGGAAGTATTAGAGCACCCCATCACAAATGGCTTTAATGAAGTTTATAGGCTAGAAAATCCAAGCTCTCATTCATACCCAAAGAATCACTCGTGACTCTATCCTGGTGCCTTTTTCATATCCCAGTGTACTCTGTTGCAGAAGAACACACTAGGAGCAAAAAATTGGAGGTGGGGGAGATAAAGGTTCATAAACAATCATGAATAGATCCTGAAGCTATCAAATGCCATGCTGGAGATATGGGAGAAGAAATGAGGGTTACCAAGAAATGCTTCAGAACAGATCGCAAGGCAGCCCTGTACCCCTGACACCTGTCAGCAAACGGCTTTCAAAATATTGATATCGCCTGGGAGCACAGTGAGTCAGTAGTTACTCAAGTGTTGTTGGTGAGAGGGAAAGCAAAAAGCAGAGAGAAGTGTCTGCCTTATTTGTGGTAAGATTTTTGTTTCAGATTGCTTTGCTTTAGTTGGTTTTCTTTCTATTCTTCCCTCCCCCTCCTTCCCTCTCTCCCTTCCTCCCTCCCTTTTTCATTTCCTCCCTCCCTTTTTCATTTCTCCCTCCCTCCCTCCTTTCCTCCCCCTTTTTCCTTCTTGTCTTGTCTTCCCTTGCCTTCTTTTGTTTCCTGAGATAGCCTCACTCTGTAGCCTAGGCTGACCTGTAACTCACTCCATAGCTCTAGTTTTTCCTCAGACTCTTGCCTCAGATTCTCAAGGATGGAGATTATAGGCATGAGCTTCCATAGGCAGCTGTTGCTTTTATTTATATTTTCTATATTTATTTTTTTTAAAAGTTTAATCTGTTTTTTTCATGTAATTACATATATCACCCTTTATCTTGATACGAACTTCTTGAATATTGGCAATCACTATTTTAAATGTTATTTTTAAAGCTTTTGTTTATTTTTCTGTTGCCAAAGTTACTGCCCTATGAATAACGTATGTACTCCAGGGTGTAAACCACCATTGGCGCTTCACATGTTCATTGGCAGCCATGTATGAGAACATCTGTGGCAATATGCAATCTGAGAAAGCCAGAAATGGAAAAGTTTATCTATCAAAATCGTGTTATCATCACGAGATGGAGTACTATACAGCCATTGCAAGTATCTATTAGACCTAAATGTAACCACATGGATGAATCTTGACACCATATTGATAATAAGCAGCCAACAGAATAAAAATGGTTAACCTTTCTTTCTGTCATAAATTTCAAAACAAGATTGGCAAAAGAAAGTTGCTGTATATTTTGTTCTTGAACACTAAGATGCATTAATATTATTAAAATTCATTGAGTTTTTTTGCTTGTGATCTGAGCATTTTCTGTATGTGTTACAGCTCAGGAACAATTTTAATGAAAAGTGATCACACATTATTAAAAATAGAAACATCAGTAATGGAGGAATAGATATTTCCTCCCAATCTGACCACCTGAAGATGACAGTTGTAAATATGTTTACATCCTTCAAATATTTTGCATTTATCTGTAATGCATACATCTCAAATGTTTACTTCAGTTGCTGCATAAATTCAGTGGAAAGGGGCAGGTGAAATGACTCCTTCAGCAAAATAATTCCTGCACAGGCATGAGGAGTAAGGTTTGGATCCCTAGTTTTCATGTAAAAGCCATGCAGGCATGGCTGCCCACCTTCAATTCCAGCAATCAGGAAGAAGCAATGGGGAATGCCCTGGTCAAGCTGGCTAGTTAGACCAGTGGGATTGATTACCTTGGGAGTTGAGCGAGGGACCTTGCCTCATTAAGTAAAGTGGAGAGAGATCATGAAGACATGCAACATTAACCTGTGGCCTCCATACTCATGGACACACACACATGCATCTTTACATGTACCTACACAACATACACCCCACACATACACATGTACACTCACATGTGTCTACACAAAACACATGCACTATGCACCCTTACATGTTCCTATGCACATACCCCACATATGCACCATGCCCATGCATCCTCACATGTGCCTACACACACACACACACACACACACACACACACACACACACACACACACAAAGTTAAAAAATAATCCAGTGGCTGTGTTAGTTTACCTCTTTTCTTATTGCTGAGTATTTTGATTGTTAAAATAATTTTGGAAAGATCTATTTTTAATTATGTGTATGTATCTATATACACACATATACATGAGTACAGATACCTTCGGAGACCAGAATCAGACCCCTTGGATCTGAAGTTATGGATAGTAAGCCACCAAATGTGGATGCTGGGAACAGAACTCAGGTACTCTGGAGGAGCAACAAGCACTTTTAACCACCAAGTCATCTCTCCAGGCCCCCTTTGATTATTGTTATTAATATATGCTATCACAGTGACCACCTTTGACTTTCAAAGAATCTCAGGCATCACTCTTTTCCTTCAGTTTAACACCTCACACATGGAATTATTCAATGGATTTGTATACATTTTCTGAGTGTTCCTTTAAACACTCAATGCCTGTTTTTATTTGGATAAGAATGAGAAAACAGAATCTACTCTTAGGACAATTACTCGGTTTTGTCCCAAGAATATAATTTTCTTTTTGCAAAGCTTTTTGAAATTCAGATTCAGCCTGGAGCAAAGCAATTGGAAGCTAATTTGAGCAGGATCGTCTCAGGTTGAGCATTTGGCCCACAAACTTTTTCTTAGCTTAGTGAAAGTAAATGGCTCTCATCTAGCTTCTCCAGTTTTGTGGATTGATTGTGTCTGTCTGAAGAACTGAATTGAAAGCTCTGAGTGCCCTAAACCATTAGTAATGTCTGTTGTGACACTGAAATGGGAGAGCTGTGTTGTTGGATGGTCACCCAGCTCTTCTGCAGTCTTATGAAAGATCACTTCACTTGGGTGTTCAAGCATTTCATTTATGCACAAATTGCCAGCGTGGAAGTGTTTGCCAAAAACATTTCTTTTTAAGTTTTTAATTAAACATTTCTATTTTCATTTTATTTGTTTTATGTGTGTATGGCTTGTGTGTGTGTGTGTGTGTGTGTTGCGCACACATAAAGGCCAGACATCAGTGTTGGGTGTCTTCCTCTGCCTCTCCCCATCTTATTTTTTTGAGACAGGGTCTCTCATTAACCCAGAGTTTACTGAATGGCTAGACTCACTGGCAAGTTAGCTGGGGAATTTACCTCTATGCCCCCTATACTCCATTCTGTCACTAGGGTAAAAGACACATGCCATCATGGCCAGTTTTTATGTGGGTGCTGGGGTATCTGAACTCTCAGGTCCTCATACTTATATAGCAGGTACGTCAGTGACTTAGTCTTCTTCCTAGCTATTTCAAATCATTTCTAAGACCTAAGCAGGGACAGGAGACACAGAGAAATAGCAAATTTGCTGGTCTGGTTAAAAACATGTACACAGATGTACAATATACACATACATAGATGCACATGCACACACATGTACAAATGCCCATAGGGCACTCGCCAGTGCCTATACATGTATATACACACAGATATACATGAACTCACAAGTGTACACATGCACACAGGAATGCACACATATAAGCACACACACATACACAAACACAAAGAACTACTTTTGAATATGAACATACTAGCTCAAGCCAAGAAACCCTATAGAACCATATTTTCTCTGACCTTCCAGCTAAAGCATCATTTTAACATCTTTTTTATTAAGCAATAAAGGAGTGGTGGTGAACACCTTTAGGCCCAGCACCTGGGAAGCAGAGGCAGGCAGATCTCTGACTTCTAGGCCAGCCTGGTCTTCAAAAGAATTCCAGGACAGCCAGATTTACACAGAGAAACCCTGCTTCAAATATAAAAAAGTAAAAAGAGAAGGAGGAGGAGAAATAGGAGGAGGAGAAGGAAGAAACACTTTGTTTGTAGGTAAGTAAAACACATTAATCCCAAGACCAAGTCTTGTGCATGGCTTCTTCTCTCATCTTGGTGTTCAAAGAGGCCCTACTTTGGGGTCTGAATGTCTGACACAACCCTGGCCAGCAATCAACTACTCCAGGCTCTAAAGCTCTGGCCTTGGGCAGGAGAAATGGCTCAGGGCATAAAGACGATTGCAGCTAAGCTGGGTAATATGAGTTTGATCTCCAGGACCCACATGGTGGAAGGAGAGAATTAGCTCTTGCAAATTGTCCTCTGGCCTCCACTTGTGCACCGTGGGTGAATGCCCTCAGAGTCCCTTTCTATAAGACACTCTAATACTACCTTGTTCAGGGTACTCCTGGACTTCAAGAAGGGTAGAGATTACAATGGGGATGATATGACAGTTTCTCAGGTGTTGGAAGTCAGGTGCTGGACGTCATGTCCTCCTCATTCATTCTTCCTGATACACTGGCATAGAGGCCTCAGTGTCTGGTCTGCAGAAGACATAGCACAGGGGATTTCCATCCCTGGCATTCAGGGCTGTGATATTGTTTTCCCTCCTTGTGTTTTGTGACTTGCATCTTGACTGGTGTGCTTGGAAGAGAATAAGCAGCGTATGGCCTCTAACTTGTCTACAGCTACAGACTAGTGACTTCACTTCTTACAAGATGTGTCACTCATTGTACAGAGAAGACCGGGACCAAAGCTTCAGTGCTAATTTATGTCAGAGATATTGACTACTTCTATTCCAAAGCCATGGGCCCTGCCACTCTTACACGATTTTGATTCTTCATTCATCTATAAGGGTGACCACCTTGGGGGACATAATGGAAGCTGGCTTCCTAGTGTGATCTGTCGGTAAGACTGAGGAACATTCTAGTCTCTTCTTCCAGTTTGAAGGTGATAAGAAGTGTCTGCAAAGGCTCCAATGCCTGGGATCAGAGCTGCAACCCTGAAGACTTCAGGCCTAAAAAGCTGGTGGGGGCACCCCTACCCTGGCCTCTCTGCACAGCTCAGAGGGCACACGTGCACACAAACCTGTGCATTCATTAGCTAGCAGCTGCAGCTGGAGATCAATGATAAGTAGAAATTGTGTACATCCGACTGCTTGGGCTTGCTCTCCCTACCAAGCACGTGACTTCCTATTAACGATATCTCTCGTCTTACCAAACCGATATTTCCTGTAAACGGCTTAGACTAATTGTGGTTTTAACAAGGGTCACATTATGCCTGTCTGTGAGAGTGAACAAGCGTAGGTCAGACAGTCAGACGGTCGGTCTGGAAAACAGATCCATACTCCCAATCTTTAAGGCTGATGTGAAGAACAGATAAGTGTGTTTGCTATGAGAAGTTGCCCTGGGAAAATGGAGATGGAGAAAAATGCACTCCAGAGAAGAGTGACAGCCTGCAACAGAGAGAGCTGTGGTTCTCTTGGCTGAGTATTAGGAACAAGGAACCTACTTGAATGGGAGACCCTGGAATCTAACAGGGGAGATTCCCACCATGCCTGGCCCCAAGGTAGTCAGACAGGTGTCCAGTGGCTGTTACTGTGTCTGAGGAGAGTGGCAAGGAGAATTAAGTGACCATTGAAGGCCATCTTATCCTGGAGTGGTCCCTTCTCCCTTCTGCTCTTTCCCTGATACTTGAAAGTCCTCAAATGGCTGCCTTTCACCAAGTTATAACACAACACTTTGACTGGTGTGATATTCCATGGATTGGATACATTTCGATCAAACCCAGAGCTTTTGAACTCAACCCGAGCCTGGAAATGCAAAAGGAAGATGAGAGGAAGGTTTGAACTTCCCCGCTTAACCTGAGTCTAGCTCCACAGCCCCCTTTTCCCATTGCAATGTCAAGTGTGATATGACAGGGCGCCATTTATCACGCAGACACCCTCCCCTGCTCCTCTCTCCCTCACCCTGTCTCTTTCACTTACTTTAGGTCAGACTGAGATGTTTCCTACAGGGGAGCTTTCAACTTGGGTGTCACTTTCCTGATGCTGATTCTTGTTCCAAAATGCCACAAGCAAAGACACCAGCCTGGAAGGTGAACGTGTCAGAGGCATTTGTCTGCTTCCCTCTCAGACACAACTCAATCATTTTCCTTCCAGTGCAAGTAGGGATTTCATTTGATAAATGAGTATCTCATCCCACTAGGAGACTTCAAAACAACAACCACACAACACTAAAATCCTCTCCCCCTGGCCTTCTATAACTGATCTAATATGGAAGGCATAGGCATAGATATTTATACCAGCACTACACAGTGGAACACTCCATAAAGTCGGGAATATTCTATATGTGTACTGTTCAGGGTGGATACATACAGCCCATCCAGCAAACACATACAAGTGACTAGTAAAACTGACAAATGAGATTTGAAACTATGTTAATGTTAATAAAGTTTAAAAGTTTAGCTATGTTTTATATCAGTCATATATAGGAGAGACCCAAAATGGAGCACATCCTGAATAAATTCCACTGTTGATACAAAGGTAGTGAGGTTTATGAAAATTTAGACACTTTCACTCAATTGCTTTCTCCATCCCCCCAGTGCATTTTCCAATTGCATGTGACCTCATTTCTATTGGCTTGAATGTGGTATGTCAGATGATAGCCTAGATCAAAAAAAAATGCTAAGTTCTTTTAAAATATTTCTATGTGTGTGTGTGTGTGTGTGTGTGTGTGTGTGTGTGTGTGTGTGTGTGTGTGTGTGTGTGTGTGTGTGTGTACCTGTTACCACATGCATGCACGTGTGGATGACCATGGAAGACAGGTAAGTCAGAACCTCTGGAGTTGGCGTTATAGGCAGTTGTGAGTTACCTAATGTGGATGCTGGCTGGGAACTTAAGTAAAGTCCTCTGCCAGAGCAGCCACTGATGAGCCAGCCATCTAAATTCTCAAAGTGCTGTGCTTCTGTTGAGATTTGGAGCAAGGCAATGCATGAGACATGAACTGGCTTAGTGCAGAGTTAGGAAATAGGATCCACATTGTGTGAGAATTAGACACATTTTATAAAATAGAACTGGTTCTGATTCAGAGCCCAGGATCTTAACTATAGCATTCATTCACTCATTCTTTCATTCAACATTGATCAAATTCCTACATCTTAGACACAACACTTAACTGAGGATGTTCCTCTATGAATAAGAAAAAATTTGACACAACACCCAAATGGATGATCAGTATAGGATACTTAAAAGAATTGTGAACCTCCAGGAAAAAATCTGTTTGTATGGATTTTCTTTAATTTATAAATTACTTTAGAAATATGTGTTTTATTTTATGTGTAGAGATGTTTTGTCTGCATGTATGTCTGTGCACCACATACATGACTAGAACTCAGGGAGGTTAGAAGAGCACTTCAGATCCCCTGCAACTTGAGTTATGGATGGTTGTAAACTGCTATATGGGTACTAGGAACTGAACCTAGGTCCTAACTGCTCTTAACCTATGAGCCATCTCTTCAGCCCTGTTACTATTTTCTTTAAATAAGTAAATAAAACTTGATTTTGAAGAACCAGTATGGAAGAGTAGAAAACTGTAAATTAATGTGCTTGATCTCAGGAAGACATGTACTGATGTCCACCCATAAATACTGAGAACAACTGCAGGCTAGAGAAGTATGGGTCAGATGAGAGTCTACACAGAGGTGGAACTACCCAAACTTGCCAAAGAAGCTTCACACATTTCTTTAAGTCCAATTGTTGTAGGCATCCAGTAGAACTCTTCTGAGCTGGTCCTTTGAGAGGTACACTGTTTTTTCATGAGGACATGAGATGTACCTGTTAGATCCACCTGGAGGCAGGAGGATGGGAAAGTAGGTGACATCAAGAGCCATGAAGAGTTTCAGCATTATAAGGATGAACCTGTCCTTGAGATGAAGTTGGGAAATATAGCTGCCAAACTTCATGTGTAGATTTAAAACTTTCAGAAGTCCAAGATGCCAAGACATTTCTTGCCCGAAAAGTTGCTCATGTGACACAGACACAGGACATTGAGTTCAAAATGTGCACTCTTTTTTTTTTTTTAAATTTTCTGGAGCTGAGGACCGAACCCAGGGCCTTGTGCTTGCTAGGCAAGCACTCTACCACTGAGCTAAATCCCCAACCCGACAGAGGACATTGATTACTATAAGCATATAATAATAAGAGACTTGAGGCTTCTGAGTCTTTGGAAAACTTAGGCTCAGATGGAGGAAAGGGGGAATCCACCAGGCAGTGTATTCTACATAAAGATGCCTAGAGAAAGAAGATAGTAGGACAGTCTATGTGAACATCATTTGGATACATCAGGGATGTTCACCATGGCGAGTAAAGATTCAGGAGCTACCAGAGTGCTGCCTTCCCATTACGTCTTATGTAGAAGGCACTTGGCTACAAAGAGCAGTTATATGCAAATATGGAATTTATTTTTAAAGATCTTATTGTTATTATTATTATCAGTATGTAAATGTATGTATGTACACATACATGCAGATGCCATGGAGCCCAGAAGAAGGTGTGATATCTCTTGGAGATGGAGTTACAGGTGACTGAGTTGCTTACCATGGCACTTGGAAACCGAACTATAGTCATCTGAAAAGGCACAAGGGTTCTCAAGTGCTGATTCATCTCCCCAGCTCCAGAATTTGATTTTAAACTGCTACTCTGGGTGTGGTTGGAAAAAGACTTGGCCTCACCCCAACATCCTAGGAATTTGTTTTGAGAAAATGAACTTCCCTGCTTCACTTCAGACCCATTGGGTCAGAACCTTTGGAGAGAGAGCCATATAAATTGGGTCCTAGAATTTTCTACTAGTGCCTTGATTTCTTTTTTTTTTTTCAAACAAACATCCTCTTCATGTTGAGGCTATGGTAAAAATTGCTGCAGAATGAGGTAGAGACCAATTGTGTAGTTGTGTGTGGGGAGGTGATGCTTTCCCACAATACACGTCTTTTAAATGGTTGCACCTATCCTAAGCCTTTGTGTGTGTGATGGTGGTAGTGGGAATTTGAGACATGGTTTCCCTGTATAGCTCTGGCCATCCTGAAACTCACTCTGTAGACCAGACTGACCTCGAACTCACAGAGATCTGCCTGCTTCTGCCTCCTGAGTGCTTGGATTAAAGGTGTGTGCCATTATGCCTGGTTCATCCTAAGCCTTTTTAATGGTTTGATTTTTATGTGCTAGGTGTCCTTAGGAACAGAGGTGGGACCAATACAGAAATTGAATGGTAGATTGCTTCTATTGAGAAAAGAAATGAGTTAATAGTGAAAGGTAGGGGTTGTGATGTAAGGGGTGGACTTCATTTGGCCTGCTCAAAGCTCAGAGTAACAGAAGAAGAAATGGCAGATAAGTGCAGGTAGAAATTCCAGTGTGGATGGTTAAATGAAGCCAACATTCTTCTTGAATGTTCAATTCTGTCTTCCAGTGGTAACTGAACAGACCTTCAAGTCTCTTTAACATATAACTACATGGCTGACCACTTCATGTCCATCTTTACCAACTCCTCCAAGGAAACAAAAGTGAGTCCTAGACACCAGGGAATTCATACCCACTGAAGATGAGAATTTGGGAATTGTGATGTTCTTTCCTAATGGTTCATCAAATTCCAATTTAGGAGTTGGTTTTAGCAAGAACTTATTTGCTTCCTGGTGCCAGGATCCATTTCCCAGTTTTCTAGTTTGCTTCTTGCCTGGCAGCTGAGTACGTAAAGGACCTGGAGACCTTTACCAGCCACTGAATGCTTGTGTTAGACCCCTCTATTTCTAGTTATGCTTATGGAAAAAGGAACAATGATTAAGGACTATAATTCAAACCCATCCTGATTGTGTAATTTGGGCAGTCATTTCTCATTGTTTTGGCTTCTTTATTTATTTTAGTGTCTGAATGAGAATGGTTCCCATGGGCTCATATATTTGAATGCTTGGTCTGTAGTTAGTAGTAGAACTGTTTTGGAAGGACTAGGAGGTGTGGCCTCATTGGAGAAGATATACCTCCAGGGTGGGCTTTGAGGTTTCAAAAGCCCAAGCCAGGGCTAGTCTCTCTCCTTCTTCCTTTCCCTCTCCCTGTCTCTTTTTCTGCCTCCTGCTTGTGGATCAGAAGAAAATTCTGATACTATGGCAGCACCATGCCTGCCTATCTGATGCCATGCTTCCCACCATGATGGAAATAGATTAACCCTCTGAGGCTGTAAGCAAGTCTTCAGTTAAATGCTTTTTGTATAATGCCTTGTTCAAGGTGTCTTTTCACAGAAATAAAACAGTATCTATGACATCTGTGAAACAGGGAGGCCCAAATTAGAAGAAGCAGGCACAAGGACATCAAAGTATGAATGAGCCCAGTTTCTTCCATTCCCTAACTCTCCCTGGAATATTTTAGGTCTCAGAACCTTCACTTAGATGCAAAAGTAGGGGCAGTGATGGAAAACTGCACAGAAAGGAAACAGCTCTTACAGTAGAACATCCTCCATCAGAAGGCTGAAGAAGAAGATGAAGCAGGCTAGAAGAGGCAGAAGGTGGAGCGGGGAGGAGGGATGGGCGTTAAGAAAACTTATGTGAGGTGACGTGGCTATAGAGACATTAAGGAAGGAGTGAAAAATAACACCTCTCTTTTCCTTCTTCAAATAACTTTAGGAAAACATTACTGTTTAAGAGCTTGAATGTAGATTTGTGCTTTCTTTGTATTGGATACTAGCTAGTCTCAGGCCTAACTAGACTCAATGAAAATATTATTTCTACATTCCTACTTTCTGTAGACATATCTAGATTCCAGTTGTCTAAGGTAAACCCATTCCACTCCTCACTTTCTCAATTTTCAACAGTAAAGTGACCCACTTATCAAGACAACATCCAACATATTTCCAGGAAGGAGTTGATCAGTTCTTCCTCAGTAATATCAGATTTTTCAAGCAAACTCCTAAGGCAAATCTATTTTATGCACAAAGACAAAAGGAATGACTGACCAATGTCCTGACACTGTATTTAAACACTGTGGATTCTCTGAGGATTGCTGGTGACAATCCTTGGAAATTGATGAGCTGCAAAGGTCTGCAGAGAACAGCTACAGCCATGGGCCAAAGGGAGATTTTACACTTGCCTGCCTAGAAAAATTGCTAAGCATAGGTAGGTTCTTTTTCAATACCCCATCTGAAAGCATTTACTCTAATAAACACAGAGAGATGAAATAATGATCATGTCACAGGTGCATAGAAAGGATAATAAGATATTAATATACAGCCCAAATAAATGCAACTCCCTTTGAGGGAAATAGCTAACTTGCCAATATATATGAATCAATTTTACTTATGAAGGGAGCAGAATTGCTTATTGGGTCATAGCAACTGCAGTGATTAACAGACTACCAATTCTTTAAACTTGCCCCTGCCCAAGAGAAGCTTAAAATTCATTTTGTTTTTATGCACAGAACCCCACTACTTCCCCCATGAATTTAAATTCTGTATGTTTTCTGTAAGGAAAAAATAAAATATTGAAAGAAAAATGAAGCCATTCACTCAGTTCGGTATTTGCAAGTATCTGTTTAGGTGAGGTGGAGAGAGGATCTTGGCCCTTTTGGACAGAGGAATGGTAGAGGTAGGAAGCGACCAGCAGCTGCTCCCTGCTCCTCTGATCTTTCAGGTTCTTACTCCAGAAAAGGAAATCATAAAGTTATACTTTGTCTGCTCCTGAGTTTCTATTTTAATTGGTTTTCCACTTATTTATTTATTCATTTATTTACATGTGTGTGGTGTGTGTGCACATGCCACATCATACAAATGGAGTTGAGAGGACAGTGTGCAGTAGTAGGTTCATCCTGCCACAGTGTGGATCCTGGGGATCGAACTCAACTTGTCAGTGTTGGTGGCAAGCGTTTTCATCTACTGAGCCATCTCATTGACCCTTCTTAATGTATTTTTAAAATGTTCATTGATTGGCTTAGTAACTATTTCCTGAGTACCTAGTAGGCAGGTACTTGGCATCCTGTCAGGCTGTGAAGTATGGATCTGTGAGCCTATCTTTAGGAGGAGAACATGAGTAGATAAGGAAGCATAGCACAGTGCACATATGTGTATTCTGTACACAACTTCCAATTGCAAACAATGAAGTGTGATGGCAGAGAGGATCAGAAAATGGGAGGTGGGTAAAGAGGAAGTTATATACTCAGTAAAGGGGCAAAAGATGCCTCTATGAGAAGGGGACACACAGTGTGAGACCCTCAGGATAATCATCAAGACATGGCCAGTGCAAGAAAAGAGCATTTCAACCCCACCGAGAATTTATTGTTAAGTTGATATAAATAAAAACCCAGCTTGACTCTATTACTTCATAGCAAAGAAAAGGAAATTGAAGCTAGGCTCAGCCCGAGGAGCCTTCTCAAAATCATGTGTAAACTGTGATAAACTAGCTTAGGTTTCTGGTTGTTGAGCTGCTCAAAAGTGACATTCTCTTCCAGACTTCAAATGTAGAATGTTCCAGAATCAATTATCTACTGTAAAAAAGTTATACAGCTTGTTTTGGTCTTCGTATTGGTAGGATCTTCTATAAAGCAGTTTCCTGTACCCAGAGCAAGAGCCTGCAGCACACTGCAATGGTAGAGAGCCCTCTTCTCTGTAGACTTACTCCCTGCCCCCAGTGCTAGTGCCTTTTGCAAATGGATCCTGGCTGTTGCTAAGCATTTGCTCATCCTCATCCCACATTTCTGCCCTCTTCACCCCTTCCATAAGCATGTCTAAGGACTAGAAAATCATGTTAATGTACCAAGGACCAGGGGAGGCTGTTTTTGATATCTATTTATATCCTTTCTTGCTTGATGGAAATCCATCCTTTAGATCCCAACATCCACTATTAAAGGAGAAAGACAAAAAAACCAGCAGGTCAGGGCATGAGTCCCAGTGGGAAGTTATTAGTGTCATCTTGGTATTACTCAGTCTACTCCATCATTAAGCATGAATAGTCAATGCATGCAGGGTAAGGTGACCAATGCAGTCTGCTGTGGGCTGAATGATGGCGATGTGGTGTGTGTGTGTGTGTGTGTGTGTGTGTGTGTGTGTGTGTGTGTTCTGTGCATGTGCATCTTTTACAAGGACATGGTAGTGGGTACTTATTGATCACCTGTAAATGTCCAGACCACTGAGGATGATAATATGCTTAACAAAGCAAAAAAAGAATGACTATATCAAAAAAAAAATTGAAAGCCCTTCCCAATCCTTGTTGCCTTTAAGAGGTTTTGGTAACATCAATGAAAGGTAATATTTAAGAATGGTAAAAGAACAAGAGAAGACCATCTTTATCATATCAGACCTCAGTGAAAATACTTAAGTCATTTCTTGATACTTAAAGGGAATTTTTTTTTAAAAGTGTCTCTCAAAGCATTAGTGAAGTACATGGTAGATTGTAAATGAAAAAAAGGGCAGGGGGGGGGGGGACAACATTTCTTCACGAATGGGCCAAGCTGGAATGTATCTGTGACTGTCCTGAGATTTCTTGCAATGGATTTTGTGAGGTAACCCTGTTTCTACTTCTCTTTCCATTCTCATGCTTGGGCAGTATAGAAAGTCTATGAAGAACTGAAATAAATAAATGCATAGTTATGCTCCTTTAAAATTGCAAGAAAACTCAGCTATATCTATATTTTCCTGAGTAATGTTGAGTCTATGAATAAATAGCATGAATTTTATAGCCTCTGCAGAAACTTCATAATTATTGGTTATTAAGGCTTCAACGTTATGTTATGGAAGACTGGTTTTGGAGATGTTTAAGAAGCCAAATGTCTATGATGAGATGAAATAAGTTTCTGATCATAGAATGTTGTGTCCAAATGAAGGATTCCCCAGTATGCATGCCATCATGTACAGGTCATAGGAACCTTTATCCCTATCATGGAGAAGCTGCTTCGATATTTGCTTTCCCTTTTTATTTTTAGGTACATAATCTTAAAAATAATTAAGCAACTGTAGGCGGTCTGCTTCTCAGAGCAGAGCTTGTTATCATTTAGCCTTTGTTTGCCTTTTCTTATCTATGCTCAAGAAACAATGGCCAATAAAATGAAGCAATTTTAAAGTGACTGAAATTTGCTGATCTAGAGAGACACAGAGATATTTTAGAATGTTCTGAAGAAATAAACTGAAGAATGAGGACAGGAAGAACATAGTGAGTGCCTGCCTTAACACAAGGATAATATTATCTCTCACACATCTTCACAGTGGGGTGAGATCTGATAACTTTATAGATGAGAAAACTGAGTGAGGCTCAGGGTAGTTGAGGGGGTTTCTTGGTGGTACCCATTGGTCAGTTGTAAAACCAGAATTCAGCCAGCCCGACTCCCAGCCCTCACCTTCCCCAAGGCTCATAACACAGACTGGATTATGACCACGCCTGATTAACAGCGTCTGGAAGGAGGCCCTTCTCAACTGTGGTGGTATGAATGAGAAATGTCCCCCCACAGGCTCAGGTTTGCAACACTCAGTCTGGCCTGGGCTTGGGGAGGAGATAGAGCCACTAGAATGTAGTCTTGCTGGAGTAAGCAGGTCACTGGGGATGGCCTTTGAGAGCTCCAAGCTTCACTTCTATTCCAGTCTCTGTTTCATGTCTGCAGTGAAAGATGTGATCTCTCAGTTTCCTGTCTCCACCACCTGAGGCCATGTCTTCCCCCATGAATATGGACTCAACCTCTGGAACCCAAAACCAAAAGAAACTCTTTCTTCCATGAGTTGCTTTCATTGTGGTGTTTTCTCACAGAATCAAAAAAGTAACTAATACACTATTTTGGTCTCTGCAGCACAGAGTCTGAATCAGTGTCAGAATAATCCACATGGAAAGCCAGTCCCCATTGAAGAGGCTAATTGTCACGTGGCAATAGCAGGTTGGACTGGCAAACATTTGAATGTGGACTATTAGTTAATTGATGCCTCTGTGACCAATGCCAGACAGAAGCAATCTAAGGAAGAAAGGTTTCGCTTAGCTGGTGGTTCCGGAGATACAGGCCACCATGTCAGGGAAGGGGTGGTGGCTGGTCTTGGTTTGTGGCTGCGTTTGTTCACACCTGGCTGATGGGGGGCAGCGGGGGAGAGAGAGAAAGAGGGAGATAGAGATAGAGATAGAGATAGAGAGAGAGAGAGAGAGAGAGAGAGAGAGAGAGAGAGAGAGAGAGAGAGGCAGTCCAGCATTCCAGGCAGGAAGCAGGCCCACCCTGCAATCCTCTTCCAGTGACCCACTTCTTCCTTGTGTTCTCCTGCCTCAAATGTCCCATAACCTCTCAAAACAGAGTCACAAGCTGGGAGCAAGTTTTCAAACAACTGAACCTGTGGGTGAACACTACATTCCATCCATATTAGAGTCTAGCCAGCAATTCACGGACATCTTATTTCCAAAGAGCCAACATTCCCACTTCATCCAAGTCATTCCGCTTTCCCCAGCCACTGCTCAGTTGACCTTCCAAACCCTTGACACCTCTTCCTGGCTGGGGTGGTTGTCTCCTCTTTGAAATGTGCCTCGACTTCTAAGAATAAAAAGGCTTTTGAGTTTAGGAAAACAATCCAGTCTCTCCCATACCAGTTTAGGTTGGCTTTTCTGAGATTCATCACAAAATCTGTACCGATGTCCTGTGTTTCTAGAAAGTTCTTCACTTGTCTACTTCATATGGTGTACAACTGTGTGTGTGTGTGTGTGTGTGTGTGTGTGTGTGTGTGTGTGTGTGTGGTATGAGCCTCAACACGGTCATTAGTGGACATGAGTAGGTCACTTAGTATAGGGATATGGACGGAAGTGCTGAGTGGTCTTGGTGGATTCTAGCGACTCTCCTTGGGAGCTGGGTTTATTTGGGCCATATTGCTTTTCTTGACTGCTTCCCCTGACCTCCTGCATTACTGTCTGTGGATTATTATTATTATTATTATTGTATTTTTTTTTTTTTTTTTTTTTTTTTTTTACTGAGGAAGATGCTTAGGTATGGTCTGGAGGAGATAAGTGATTTGGTCAAATCGCTCCTGCCAAAGCTGGAGATTCCAGAGTACTTTAATAGCTCTGGCTGACCTCTAAATGAAACGCCACCTTTGGTTATTAACATGTCTCTCTCCACTTTTATGATTTTTTGGAATATAATTTGTCACAGTTTTTATCTGCACAGAGCAAGCTTTAAGCTTTTAAAAATGTGAGTTATCTTTTTACAACTGCTAACAATTACACATCATGGACAGGCTGTTCTGAAAACCAATTATGAAAAACCTGGCCTGGAGTGGGTGCAGGGGCTCTGGAGTGTGTGTTCGCTGCTCTGAGTTGTAGATTTCTGAACCTTGGCCATGGAGCTGCCTCTCACTTAGAAACTAGGAGCCAGATGCCAGGGTTGGAAATGGCCTGCAGATTTGGGAGATAGGACAGGGCCAGAGAAATTAGCTGTCCTTGTTCTGTATGGACATCTGATAAGCAGGATGCGGGCTGTTCCAGATTGGAACAGTGAAGGATTTGCTTGCTCTAAAAAGCCCAGAGATGATTATGAGGAGGGCATTTCTGAGCTACTGTGCCTCAGATCTCAAAGACTGGATTTGTTCTGCATTGCCCAGGTGCTGTGCTGGGTTCCAATCTCAGAGACTACTTTTGCCTCTCTCCCTCCCGTTCTCTGTGGCATGGCCAAGGGCAAGTGTCAAGTTCCACCAGGGCTGCTCCTTACTCTGCGTCCCAGTCCTTAGCCAACTGAGTTCAAATCCTGGCCCTGAAACCCTGTTTGAGGAAACTGTCTCTTTCTGTCTCGGCTTCCTCTTCGAGTAGCAGAAGGATGGACTAAGCGATGGAAAGCGTTCCGAAGGATGCCCGCTGAGTCAAAGAACTTACTGTCGTCCTTGTGTTCTTTGTCCCATTGTCCTTACAGAGCAGCAAATAATGAGGGACACACCATTGGCCCCACTATCATCAAATGACTGTGGCACCTCACTCGCCCAGGACAGCCTTCTTTCCATTTTCATGAAAGTAAAAGACCTTATTTTGTGGCAGTTGAGATTATGATGAAGAGCTGGCAGGAAATGGTGTGAAAACCAGGGGCAGATTTTTCAAATATGAGATTGAAGGAAACATCTGTGGTTAGACCACGAAAAAAGTAGGGCAGAGAGTAAAATGGGGGTGCCCTGAATGTGAGCTCACCCACTCTCCAGGTGCAGCTCCCCTCCAGCCCCTCAGGATGCCCCTTGTGCCCAGGCACCTTCCACCTCCAGGAGGGGTCCTGGGCCAAAGCACCTTGTATCACATATTTCCCCAGGGTTCATGGCAAAACACATGTCCTCCACTGCCAGGAATTAAGTATGACAACTTGATACATGATAAAGGGGAAAGAGACAGAATGGGGTGGGAGAAGGGGGAAAGGCAGGGAAAGAAGAGAGGAGAGAGACAGAGGGGAAAAGGAGGACACCAAGGAAAAAGAGTGTAAGGAGAAGAAAGAAAGGATGAGGGAGGAGGGGGAAAAGGGAGGACAGGGAAGAGAAAGGAGGAGGAGGTGAGGAGAAAGAAGAAAAGGATGGTGATAACTAGAGGTTCTCCAGCTACCCTGGTTACAGGCTTTCATATATTATCTCACTTAAGCTATGTGGTTAGCCCAAACAGGCCTTAAGATATTCACTGTTGAGAGTTTCACAAATGACATGGGATGTAAGTTTTGTGGTGTGTGTGTGTGTGTGTGTGTGTGTGTGTGTGTGTGTATGTGTGTTGGGGGGTGACACTTTCCTGAGACTCACTCCAAGCCACTATGCTCAGTAGATGGCACAGATGGGATGAAGATAAAATTCCCTCTATTCCATCCCTGGGAAAGCTAAGATTC